>NW_019258717.1:110957-176839 GCF_002742605.1 Olea europaea var. sylvestris
ATTCATCTAAGTCTAGCATGACTTGTCCTATTCATCTAAGTCTAGCATGACTTGTGTGGCATCCTAAACCGTGTTGGCCGAATAAGCCATTAGGCACCAAAAAATCTTCATTTTAAAAATTTTCTCACATGCTCCAGAGTCAACCTCACATTATCCGACTTTATAACTGAACCATCCCCATCCAAACAAAGCGCAGAGAGACCAACCAGCTCGAGCAACCTTTACACCTTTGTTGATTGGATTTCAAACATATCTTCCACTAAAATAATAAATATTAATTTTGACTTTTCACGTGGACCATTCATTTCCCTCGAATTTGTGGGCTTTGTAGCTATTGAAGACTTTCCATGGGTTGAACTTTAACCATACAAGTAATCAACTCTGTGGTACGTGTTGTCAAAACGTGTGTCTATATATATATATACATATAGTCCTCTCTAAACATTATTTATATTTTTTAATAACAACCAACTACGCGATTGATCTCTAACCTATAATGGGCAGAAGATATCTTACCCACCCATGAGGGACCAGGATGTGGGGTCTAAAATACTGGTGAGGTGATCTTGTCACCTCATTGATGGGTAAGATAAGATCAGTTCAACAAATATGGTTGATAACAAAACAACTATATTTTCACGTCTTGAATATAAAAATAAGACACATGAATTAATAGTAAAATAAATAAATAATCAAAATCCGTGCACCTCTAATTTTTAACACTATACCGAGATGCCCTCTTATGTTCTTGCATTGAAACTATGTAGTAGTAATTTCCGCAACTCGTATATTGACGCTTGTCTAGGTTCGGGCAGTCTGTTTTGTAATACTTCTTCTAGACCTTTTATTTGGCCCCCTATTTTTAAAAAAATCATTTTTCCAATACTCATTTTTAATCACACTTTTATGTGATTCACAACTTTTAACTACACTTTTTCAAAATCCACTAAAAATCTGAGTTTTATGTAGATTAAACGGGGCATCTCCCGGTCCTACACTCTAATTTTCTGTGTTTTCCAGTGTGAAAGGTATATTTTGGTTATGGCATTTCTTTTAGTCAGCAAATGTGGCTACAAATTCATTCACACATATTTTACAACCATTAATTTCTTATATCTAACGCGGAACACATTGCATGATGAATTTATTTTCTTGAAAGAGACTCTCAACGATATTTGTTACATAGTCATAGCCCCCCTTTATTGACCTCAACTATATCAGTGACTTTTACATGACATTATTCAATGTTTTTGCTTCTCCTTATATCTATAAAAAGGCCATATAAAAGGGATTATATAGAGAAATAAAGAGAGAGGGAGTTTCATCGTACAATGACTATGCCTTTGTTCAATATCTTGAGCTGTTTTTCAGAGCAATCCGAGAGGGGCAGTCGATACATATGCGATGGCGATGTGTGTTATTTGCGCGATCCAAAGGCAACGAGCGCCAAGAAAAAAAATGAGCGAAAGCGAAGCGTTCGGATTTCATTTTCGCGGCTTTCAACAAGAAATGATTAATTTACTGATGTTCTAAATTTTCTTGTCAATAAGGGCTTAGTTGAATAAGCCCTTTGTACACACTATTGATAGAATCTTATGGATAATCTCTAGAGCAAAAATCAGGGTCAGAAGGTGCAGTGGTAACACTAATCCTTTGTATGGTGATTGCTGCAATTGATGTTGGGATATAAGAAATTTGATCTTTCAGAATTATTCTTTTTATATGCATTTATATATACTTTGTACATGTAGACTATAAAAAGTAGAGATTATCTAATATAGAAAGAGGATTTTATTCAAGTGGTAAGAGCAAAGGTTTTTTAGATCAATAATCCAAGTTCGAGTTTCATTTAAAAGAAGGGTGAAATTCGAAAAAAAAAGAAGAAAAAAAGAGATGAGAGATTGATAGATTAATTGATATTTTTGTTGAAAAAAGTTAACTGTTCGAAGGAGGAAATTGTCTTCGTTCTTTCATGAAAGGAAGAAAATTAAATTTGGAGGAGATTTCAATTTAGAGATTGTTTGATTTTAATAAAAATTGATCAATTGTATGGTTGAAAATTGATAAAAATTGTATCTCATGAAATGTGTGATAAAATTAAGTTTGATTAGTTAAGGTTAATAAAGTTTTACTTTTATTGAACAAACACTTATTGTAGTTGCACGTTTTCAAGTTCATACATATTTTATTACAATTCTAAAAAATTTTCCTTCAAAATTTATTACCTTCATTAAAAGTACAGGCTTCAAATTAAAATACTATTTTTGGGGATACTTTTACCCTCGAAAAACAATCCATGATTCGCTAATGTTTATAATTGATCGAACCAATTTTTATTCACGTATTTTCGTAAGATCCACGAACATTATTCACTAACTCATAATTCAATTTTTTTTTTTTTTTTTGCCAGAATATGTTAGTTTACTTGGCGACGATGCATGAAGTCCTAGGATAATAATACATTGGCTAGGGTGGATGCTAGGGGTGGACAAAATGTCCAAACCAGACCAAACCAAACCAGAACCGAACCAAATCAAGTGGTTCGGTTCGGTTCTATCATAAAAATTAATGGTTTTGGTTCTTTGAACCGAGAACTATTTAATTTTGGTTTTGGTTCAGTTCTAGTTCAAAAACCAGAATCAAAACCAAACGTAATATTTAATTTTATACATAATAATTAGTGGAGACCCTAATTTTATATTCATTGAAGAATGCCTATTAATTGAATATAATTTATTAATCAATTTTGGGTCATTAAAGATAACCAACTCATTAGTTGTCTACACTCTAATTTTGTATTCAATTGAATTATATCTCCTTCACTCCTTTTCAAATTACATAACGTCGCAGCATACTGGTACCACATATCATCAAGTCAGTGGAGTGTCATTTAAGATCGAAAAATGAAAGTGGTCAGTTACTTAAAAAGTCTCTAAACTCTTTTTTTACTTTGATTTTTTGATGAGTTATTTGTATTCTTCACAAATGGAGGAAAACTCAATAAACATTCATGAAATATTAAATGGTTAATGTTGCCTGTAGAAATGGACTGTAATAATTTTGATAATTCATTCTTTATTGTAGGGGTGTGCCGTCAAAACTATTGTAATTAATTTATTGAATCATTGTTATTACTTATTAAACAATTTTTTTGTATGAAAACGAAAACTGATTTGTGTATTCAAATTATGAATATATTTTATTTTTTAGTTATGACTTTTTTGATCTCGATGATTGAAATTTGAACTTCCTAAATGTTTGATGTTTATTTTCTTATTTAGGTATACATTACTAATTTATATGATGTAAATCTAAAAATTTAAGAAATGAATTAGAACCAAACCAAACCAAACCAGAATCGAACGATTCAGTTCTGTTTGGTTTCATATCTTCAAAAAAACCATTTGATTCCATTACCAAAAAAATCATTGATTCATGGTTCAGTTCGGTTCTCTTGGAACCAGAACCATATGGAACCATGTCCACCCTTGGTGGATGCAGATGTGTTTCCCTTTGTATATCGTGGCGACAAATAATGGGATTGCCACGTGCTTCTTGGTGAGGTGTTACGTGGCCTAAGCTGCCACATATACGCCCATGGGGAACCTTACATGATCGGAGGTGTAATAATAATGAGCCCTGCTATATGTACAGGGCCACATAAGCCTTGTCCGTCCAGGACAAGTATCTTTATCCAACAATAATAAACAAATGTTGAAAATCTTCATCGTAAACTTTGGTGCATCAAGACGTGATCATTGTCAGAAAAATATTTCAATGGCCAATTTTAAATCATTTTAGCTAACTTTAGTGACCATACCTGAAATTAACAATTCTAATTAATTTGTGACCATACCTGTTACACGAAGAATTAATTTTTCACTTGATCTGAGAGTTCTTCGTGGGAGCTCAACACTGTCATCGTGTAAACCAGTTAGATCATGAATCTAGATGCAGTAAAGTTCTGTCTAGAGAGTATTACTTATACATAATCGTGTACACACGGGTTTAAACACTCTAACATGGAGGGGGTTCACACAATACAATATGCATGGGCTCCCTTCATATGAGAGGGGTGTAACCCTGTGTGTATATCTTAAGATATGTACATAACATTATTCATTTGTAAAGTCGCATCTCCTGTTACTCTTTCATGTACACACCTTTTATGGATTGATAGTTGTTAGACGTCTCTCTTTCGTTGGAAAAGTTGGCCTTCGTTGATTAATGAAGTTCACGTTTCCTTAAAATAAAAATAAAATAAAATATTTTCTCTATGAAATTAGAGACGGACGAAGACATTTGTGTTTGGTCAGATGGACATTATAATATTGAAGCGTTAAATAAGAAAAAGAAGTTGGAAATTTGTGAATTGTACCGTCTAATTGTGATTGGTGCTGCACATTAAACGTTAAATGTACTTTAAATTATTGGACAATTATAATAGAACACTGTTACCATTTGATTGCCCACCAAACAATAATGCTACATGCTACTAATTTCATTTTATTATTCTTTTTAAACACCAATTTAGTTATACTACATGCCTAGAGACGACACTTTTATAAATAATACAACTAGTCGAGAGAAACTTTAGTCGGACGGTTTTATACGCATATGCTATAGGATCGTTCATTTAATTATGATCCTCGAATGTCGAGTGGATACGAATAATAAAATAGTAGGGGAATTGATGCATTATGCTTAGGTGTTAGAGGTGGCATGATTTGAATGCACGATTTTACCATATCTGCATATTAGGACTGTCCCATTAAATATTTTTTAAAAATAAAAATGTTCACTTATTAATTCATAATTATTAAACTCGGATTTGGCCGACATGCCAGTTCAACCGGTAATCGATGAACTGGATCCCAATCCGAGTGGTATAAGTGGATCGATTTACAGTTGAATCTTGACTGATCCGCACGAATCGATCAGGTTTATTCAAATCGGGTAATGAGTGACACAGTCTGATAAATATGATTGCTGCCCATAATGTATATATAATTTATATTTCCATTTGTATTTTATTATTTTCTTTTTCTTATGAAAGTGTCCTTTATTATTTTATTTATTTGTTAGGTTTGTCATTATTTGTGATTAGTCCACTTTCGTTGTTGATTTGTTTCATGCGTGTATGGCTATAAATGGATTGATGTCATGGTGGTATGTTGCCGACCAGAATGTTGTCGATCGCTGATGATCATGTTTGACTTAACTGAAATGTTGTATATAATTCTTTTTTCCCAGAAGAAAAATCCTTCATTTTTTTATTTTTATTTTTTCACTTTGCCTCGTATTTTCAATAAATTTAATGACGAAAATACGACGACAAAACCGAATTTATTAAGAATCTTGGTTAGGGTGTAAACTTGGGTTGGACCACCTAGAACTAGAGCAACATGGCTCAGAGATAGACCCCACGGGCATGACGCAGTGGTAAAGTAGGAGGGTTCCATACGGAGTATCGGAGGTTCAAATCCCTGCGGCTGCTGAAAGGCAGTAGTCCTATAGAGGCAAATTTATGATGCACTTTGTCATCCTTCCAGGGGTTCTGTCCGCACGTCGTAAAGGGAGGTCTACAGGGAGGAGAACCGCATCTCGAATGTTTGGTCCAAGTGTGTATAAGCTCTGTCTGCATCAGAATTTACCTGGTGGTGAATCAGGGGGTGTTAAAGGATAAAAATCTCACATCGATTAAATATCGAAATATTGACAAACTTAAAAAGATCTTGGACTACAACTCTTAACAAGGTTGACCTTATTAAGATGGATCCCAATTCTTAACGGGAGGAAGCCGCCACTCATAGGATTAACCAAGCGAAACTTGGATGCTTGAGTTATTAAAAAAAAAAAAAAAAACCATGGCTTAGAGATAAGCTTTAGGGACAGGGAGGTGGAGGCTCTCAAGGTTGGGGTTCAACTTTTTTTTTTTTTTTTTTTTTTTTTTAACATGGCTCAAGGATCCCGTTTGGCTATGCAGTTGAAACTAAATGATTGATTCTATTTACCATCAGTTACGATTATTACTCGATTTGGTGAACAATGAATAAGTGCGTCCATCGTCACTCACATCGAGTATGATAATCTCTAGAGATACACGACATTACTCAAATAAAATAGGTATTACTATATCAAGTGTCAGACTTTTTCGTAAGATCTAATAAGAAGTGTTGCAACAGAAAAGTGCACGTCATGCCAACTCAAAAGTGATATGGCAGAATGCTTTATTCCACTAAGATGGATGCAAGATTTTCATGATAACTCTGAAGATTGGTACTTGTAAATTGGGAAATTTAGCAAAGATGAGCTGCATGAATCAGATTCACACGGAAGAATATAAGGTAGTGGGTCGAGTGTGGGACGGTGTGATTTGTGAAGATGGGTAGAATTAATCCACTGATAATAATAGTGGAACTCATCTGATCCCTATTTATTGAAGCCCTTTAATGTAGACCACTTAGCCATTTTTTTAGGCCTAGAAACTTCTTCGAGTATGCGTTACGTCTCTGTTTGTCCTCATTTAAAAAAAAATACTTTTTATCATACATTTCATGGAAACCACGTTCTTAATCATCGTTTTATTCACGAATTTCGTTTACTTTTATTGATATATAATAAAATCAATTTTTTTAGCAAAATCATATAGGGGCTACATATAGAATCTGAATCAAGGTTTTTAGATTTTTTAAATTTAAATATTTTAACGAAATAATTTAACTATCTGATGCTTATTTTTGTCATATTTTAATTCCAAATTCAGAAACACAAGAATGCAAGTAAGTTGAAAGGGTGTTTTTTGTAATGATACAAATTCTTGGAAACATTATTTAAATTAGCAAAGATTTAATAAAATTACGTGTTAATAATAAAAAATAGAAGGAAGTCGATATGAAGGCAGTCTTCAAAGACATTTTGATGTAACTTGGTGTCGACATGACAAATAATTATAAATTCGTTTTATTTTATAGGTTTCATTTGACTTGTATTCTAATATTGTGTGAAAACCCAAAAAACTTGGAATAGCATAAAATTTCAATTGAGTCGATATTTCATGTCCTACCAAGATAACATTAGGACCACATCCTATAACTAGACAAATTCGCCTTCTTGATTGGATCCCATCTACACCTATTGAAATATGAAATCGAATTTACAAACGAGTCTAAACTCACGGTTTTTATTTCAAACTTTCACTAATGTATCAAAATTTTATCGGAGAGACAGCTACAAAGAGTGGTGCATTATTAGGAGAACGTATTAAAAGAAAGAGTGGTGACCAAAATTAACATGATTATTACTTAAAACCCTTGTTTATAGTAGGGATTAAAATCAAATTTTAATAGATTTTAATAAAAGTTAATGAAATGAGTGGTAGAAAAGTTGCGAATTATATAAAATATATGGTTAAAATGAATTGTTGACCTTGGTTTAAATTAAAATTTAGATTTCAATTTCTACCAACACAAGGGCCAAATATTTATAGTTAATTATTTGAAAATGAATCATGGATTATCGATGAAAAATACATGTAGTAATCTCGAATTCAAATTTAGTAAGCCCCTGTTTAGTGGAGATCAAAATAAGTTTTTTAGTAAATTTTGTTAAAAAATAATGAAATATGTAGTTAAAATTAGTTCAATTTTGACTTCTCACCAAATAGAGGTTTAAAATGGTACTTATTAACTTAAGGAATGATATAAAAAAACAGAGAGGGAAAAATATTAAATAAAAATGAAGTAGAAGAACCCAGATTCCAAATGAACAAATTTAAACTTGGAATTTGTGCTTGTGGAAATTATCGAGTAATCGGAGATGAAAAAGAAGACCCGAGCACAGGTTTAGGTTCGATCTCAATGGGAAAAGAAAATGGAGCACCTAACAGCGCATCTTCACAGGAATTGTCTTTTACTCCAAGGCATAACTTGTATCCATGCGCTTCATATTCGCCCGGAGTTCGCTCCTAGTTGTTTTTATCCTATAATAAAATATACAGTTCTCGATTGATGTAGATTAAAATCAAATTTTTAGTAAATTTTGATAAAATTGATGAAATCTATGATTATCAAATCGTTAGTCTCATCGAATTATGATTAAATTACTTATTAATTTTGACTTAAAATTAAAAATTGATTTTCCATTACTCAATTCACTTTGAAGTTTGAGAACAAGATAACCTTCAAACATGGCTAAATACAAGAAATAGCATACAAATCTAAGGAAGCTAAAATTGAAAAGCACATGTTTGGCCAGGCTTTTGGAAAATCAAAAGTTGCTTCTAAAATTGAGAAACTATTTTTAACTTATTTAATTAATATTCTAAAAAGTTTTTTTGGCTAGTTAAAAAATGATTTTAAATGAAGTTAATGTAAGGTAACATTCTCAGGAATATCTTTTACAAGAAGAGATAAAAGTAAAAGTAGAAATCCTTCCACCGAGCTCTAAGCTCCTGTTTGGCCTCCATTAAATTACATTTTAATTTTTTTTTTCTATTTTCAACCCCACAATTTTTCATAAAATAATATTACACGTAAATTGAAGTTTTTTTTCTTTCCTTTTTAACTACTCATTTTTCAAAATAAACACTATTCTACCCATTTTCATTTCAAAAAAAAATGGGGTCAAACGACGGCTAAATGTGCTTGCGCGAGAAATTGATTTTATATGGATGAACATAAAAATGTAAAAATGCCTTGGAAATGAATAGTATGGTTGTTCCATCAAAGCACAGTGTAGAGCACATATACTAAGCCCTTAACTTCTGCTTGTTCACACTTCCAAATTCCAATATCCACTGTGCTATTAGCTTCCCACAATCCCTTTAAAAGCCAAACAGATTCCATTATTCCATCAACTCTTCTCAGTTAAAGAGGGAAAATTATTCTCATTCATACATGGCTAATTTTTCTTGCTTTTTTCTCTTTTTCCTCGTCCTTTATTTCGCTAATTCCTATTCGAAGGCACAGGCCGTGCCAGCTATGTACGTGTTTGGCGACTCCCTAGTCGATGTAGGTAACAACAAACACTTGCCACTCTCCCTCCTCCGAGCGGATTTGCCTCACAACGGGGTCGATTACCCCGGTCGAAAACCCACTGGAAGGTTTTCCAATGGCAAGAATTCTGCAGATTTCTTAGGTAACTCTCTTGTTCAATTCTACTACTCTTAACATATGGTATGCTAGTTTACTTCATGCATTAAAGGCATGTTAAGTAGTACTCGATAGAATTAAACAGGACAATGAATAAGATTTTAACTCGTTTTTCTTCGTTTGATAGCTGAGAAGTTAGGTTTAACGACTGCGCCACCATATCTTTCGCAACCCAACGATGTGTTTGTGAAAGGTGTAAACTTTGCCTCGGGAGGAGCTGGAATCTTTAACGCCACAAATGAGGACGTTATTGTAAGTAATGACACTGTCCCAACTTAGCTATCCATTCGAATATAAATTCTAACTCGTTTTATTTATTCATTCAGAAACAAACTATTCCATTGCCAATCCAGCTGGGGTATTTCTCTCTAGTACATCAAAGATTGGTGAAACAACTAGGAACAGCCAGTGCCCAGGAGCACTTATCCAAATCACTATTTCCAGTCGTAATCGGGAGCAACGATCTAATTAACTTTTCCAAATCCAAAAATACCCCTCAACAATTTGTTAATCTCATGGTTTCGTCCCTCAAAGAAGTGCTCAAGGTAAAGTAAACTTGCCAGCAATAGCTCGTTACTCTAATATATCGTCTATTCAGTTAATTTCGAGTTCAATTTTCACGACTTATAAGTAATTTCATGGATTCAGGGATTACATGGTCTAGGGGCACGTAAATTTTTGGTCGTTGGCACTTCACCAATTGGCTGCGCCCCAAAGCAAAGATTTCAAAGTACAACTAATGAATGCAATGCAGAAGTAAATTCCTTGTCCAAAAATTACAACCAAGGACTCCAATCAATGTTGCAAGACTTGAAATCAGAGCTTAAGGACATGCACTACTCTTATCTCGATACATATAGTATTTTTACAAACTTTATCGACAATCCCACAACTTATGGTACGTGCAATATTCTTAGAATTTATAAATCAGCATGAATTAAAAGATTATATGTACATTCGTTTTCTCACATTTTCGGACTATGATTATCTAATCTAAGAATCGTTTTTTTAATAGGTTTCAATGAGACCAAGGCTGCTTGTTGTGGACTAGGGAAATTGAAGGCCAGGGTTCCTTGCACGCCTGTTTCAGAATATTGTTCGAACAGAAGTAATCATGTGTTTTGGGACATATATCATCCCACACAGACAACCGCTCATACTTTCATTGACATTCTTTTCAGTGATTCACGAGAGTATGTAACCCCCGTTACTATCCAACAATTAATTGCTATATGAAATGCATATGCTAATATGTACACTACATACGATATAAATTAATCTATTTGTTCAAAATGTAATTCAATCTATATTTTTAGTATTTGTATACTTGTTTTCTTAGACTTTGTAATTTTAAAGAATGAAAAAGAAGTTAAAATCGATCATGTCCACCGTAATGTTATATTCAATTTAATTTTGATGTCAAAAGTGAATGATTGCTACCAAACAATGAGAAGAAAATGACCCAATAATATGAAACGGGAGTGGTACAACGTTTATCAATACTGGTGGAAATGTATGCTCGATCCAACAAATTTCTAATACGGAAGCCATCAAAATAAACGATCAATGAAGGAATGACCTCTGACTTGGATTAGTATATTATTTTGGTTAATATTAAGGGTGTGTTTGATTGCAAAAATGGAATTTGTATGGAAAGAAAATAAATTATAGGCAACTCAATTGCCTATGACTCATATGTATGAAAATTAGTAATTAAATGTGTTTGATTAATTTAGTTTTCAACTTAAAAAATATTATATTTGTCCATTTTTTATTGGAGGGTAATTGAGAGTGTGTGTGTAAATAAGATAGAGAAAGAGAGACTGAATTACTTGGAAAATAAAACCACATTTTCCTAAAGAAAATATTTTTCTTGTTTTTGAGGAAAATATAATTACGTGACCTTCGAAAAATATTTTTTATGGAAAAAATGTTAATCAAATCCCCAAAAAGTGGGAATTTGGGTAGAAAAATAACATTTTCCATAAAAAAATTAAATCAATCAAACACACTTTAAGAGTAAACCTCCTTGAAATTGAATTTATGAAATTCTTGATTTTCATTGCCAAGTCACCCAATTCACCTTCGCACATTGAACACAATTTATCAAAACGAATTTTGGGAAAAAATAAAATATGGCATGATGAATTATATCAAAGAGCGTATTCTCTGCATCTATGAATCGATAAATGAGTGGAAAAAAAAAAATTTAAAAGCTGTAGCATCATTGAAACAAGATAGCAACAAAATTGGAACGCCAACCTATTATACTCCCTCTATCCCATTTATATAGGTTGATTTTTCTTATTTTTTTGTCCCAATAATATAATCATTTTTTTTTATTGAGAATGATTTACTTTGTTCGTTTACTAATATACCCTTATCCGATTTATCTAGTTATAACTAATTTTTTTCACTTTATCTTAAAATTGTACAAATTTAAATAAGGATAGACTAGGAAAAACTGTGGTGATGCGTTGACCTTAGCTCGCAAGTACAGTAGCAAGCAGTTCTTAAAACCCCGTGTGAGCCCCATTTAATTTATAATACATTTTTCTCTCTCTTATTTTTAATTACACGTTTTCTAATAAAATAATATTACATATAAACGAAAAATTTCTCTTTATTTTTGAACCATACATTCTCAAATAAAATAAAATAAAAAACTATTCCAAAAATTATAACATCAGGCCAAACATGGAAAAAATGGCTAATTTGATTTCTCTTCCTCTTATCAGTGTGGTTTTGGGTTTCAATGTTGTTTTGGTTGCTTAACGTACGCAAACACGATCAGGAAACAATGGAGACATTGCTTGTTGTAATATTGTTTAACATCAATAAAGTGTAATTATGGAAGTGTGGAATGGGGAAAAAAAAGAATTGGAGCTCAAAAGTTTGGCCCCCACGGTCGCATGGGTGTATGCAGGGCCTAAAGGCCCTACCGTAGGAACAACTTTGTGGGCACATAGATTTGGCCTATGCGACCACATAGGTCTATTAATTAGCCGTTTTTGGCCATTGCAATTTGAATTTTAGAGGTTTTCCACTTGAATTTTGGCACCAATTTGTAGAGACTGATATTCATTACAAGACACCTTGAATAACATTTCTTGATTGAAAATCATTCCACAAAAAGAATGAAAATTCCATATTCACAATCTTTGTGTTCTCAATTTCAAAAGGATTGCACTAAGTGATTAAGTGTTGAATCCTTGAAAAGCTTGATTACTCTTACAAACCATTTGTTGAAAACCCTATAATCACTAAATTCAATTCGAGAGGGGGCAACTATCGTTTGAGGATAACGATCACGTGTTCGAGCCTTCAATTTCTATATTCATATTTCTGGTTTTGATCTTGTTTCTTCTCCATTTCTCTCCTTGCAAAGATATAATTTCCAACATCATTTGTATCCAAAGCCAGGATCGCCTTCCTTTCCGCTGTGGCTAAAGCGGAGAAAGTCTTCACGGACATAAAAAAAAAATCTGATTTTGTATCCCTTCGAGTTACACTCACTATAGTTGCATTTACTATTTGTAGGATTCATTACAAAATTGTTTTCTTGTTTTTTTATTTGATTTTGGAAATTTGTTGAAATTGTAGAGGATTTAGATAAAAAAATCACCAATTAAATCAAGGCCGGAGTCTACGAAAGACGGGGATGAGTCGAAGGTGTTTGATTATGGAAAATGTAGAATTTTAAAAATTAAGGTGGATTTAGAGTTTGACTTTGATCCCCAGTTGCATTCATGGGAGTGGATTTAAAGTTTGACTTTGATGTCGACTTGAAATGATGACAGTTTTGTCAAATTTTGGGTTCCATGGTCTAAATTATTGATATTTTGAAAGTAAAAAAAAAATCTATAATACGATTTTCATTTTGGTTCCTTTTTCTGGTTTCTTCGGCTTGGTGCAATTTTCTTACTACATTTTTGTGCAGGGAGGGACGCAGAAATTTTTAGTTAGGGCCGAAATCAAATTTTGTACAAATCGAATGCTTTGTTATTGATTTTTGAATGATTTATACTTAATTTGAGAAAATACAGATTTACATTTAAAAAATATTTCTTCATTAATATTTTGTTCATAATTTTTATCCATTTGATTTCGAACAATCATTTTATTAATGTTTTGCTCATCACAAAAAAATTCATATTTATGTTTAAAAAATTTATAATATATTTAATACTTTAATCAATTCAAGTGACTGAAAGAAAAAACTTATAACCAATATTCAATCAAATAAATGAATTTAGTTAAATATAAATTAAATTGGATATAGTCACTCCAGACATATTCTATGTACACAAATAGAATAAGAGAAAAATGCAAATTTAGATTCTAATTAATTGAAAAGTCAAAATTTGTAATAGTTGTGATAATTTGTAGAAAAATTTTAAACAAATTTTGAAAAATTAGAAAGGTTAAAGTTTTGGTAAAATGTGCGAAGGAGATAGTAAAATAGAGTGAGAGAAAAGAAAAAAATTCAATTTTATTATGATTTTGTCCCTGTTTGATAGAGATTAAAATCAATTTTTTTTGTAAATTTTGATAAAAGTTAAAAAGTTAAGGATTTCAAGAAAATATGTTATTAAAATTAATTATTAATTTTGATTTAGATTAAAATTTAGATTTCAATTGATACCAAACAGGACTTATTGAAAAAAAAAGGTAATCTCAAAATTTGGGGGGTCACTTGACCCTACAGGACCCCCTTGGGTCCGCCCCTGTTTTTGTGCACGGTGCATAAATTTTTACTTGCATGACAATTCAGGTCATTTTCCAATTGCTTCAACTGGAAAGTGTTGAACTATTTTCCGCATCAGGGTAATGCGCTTCTTTGAGTAAATAATGTCATCTGATGGTGCAGAGTTGTCAGGAAGTGGCGAATTAGAGAAGCAGGCCAGCGCCAATAAAGACAAATCAGGACTGGCATGAGAGGTTAAGGAACATAAGAATAGGGAAAAAGGGAGCTGAGGATACTGAGAAGACAGAAAATTCCACAATGGCATACGCAATCTTTGATGAAATTAGTTCTTTATAGTTACACATTAGTTCTCAATTCAGAGAGAAATCTCTGAATCTGAGGTATTTGTTTTCATATACTTTACTATCACACAAGCACATCTTTGATTGCTGTTTTGACTCATCCATATTGTAGTGGAATGTAGTTTTCACTGCTCATCCTGCCATTCCATGAATGGAGCTTGCATAAAGGTGTAATGTCGCCAAATGAATCTCTTGTCAATTCTCAAAACTTTTCGTTCTTTAGATTCTGAAAATTGACTAGTATGTGGCATGTGGATGATAAGGATGCATTAACTGGGAAAGCGGTATTTCCTATTTATTCACTTCACTAAAGAATGATATCAACATTAATGTTTGCTGGTCAAAATGTGAAGAAAATTTTCGTGGCATTGAACAATGGAAAATGAATAAATAGTATCTAATTGTTTAAAATCATAGTTTGAATGATCCGGAAGAGATTTAATAATTTTTATTATTCAGATGAAATGACAAAGTTTCTTTTGACATTTGTTTATTGCAATTGTCTGAACAGGATTCGAAAGAGGGAGTTGCACTGGAAGGTTCAAATGCTGTAAATGCTGATATCATTTCATCATCCGCTATCGTGAGACAATTGGCTGTGGCTGTCAAGTAAGATCTTGTCATTGATGTTTGGAACTTCATCAATTTATATTCATTGAAGAAAGCCTACTAATTGAATATATTTCATTAATCAATTTTGGGCCATTAAAGATAAACAACTCATCAGTTGTCTACACTCTAATTTTGTATTTAATTGAATTATTTCTCCTTCACTCATTTTCAAATTACATAACGTCGCAGCATACTGGTACCACATTTCATCAAGTCAGTGGAGTGTCATTTAAGATTAGAAAATGAAAGTGGCAAGTTATTTAAAAAGTCTCTAAACTCTTTTCTTACCTTGATTTTTTGATGAGTTATTTGCGTTCTTCACAAATAGAGGAAAATCCAATAAACATTCATGAAATATTAAATGGTTAATGTTGCCTGTAGAAGTGGACTATAATAATTTTGATAATTCATTCTTTATTGTAGGACTGTGCCTTCAAAACTACTGTAATTAATTTATTGAATCATTGTTATTACTTATTAAATAGTTTTTTTGTATGAAAACCAAAATTGATTTGTGTATTCAAATTATCAATATATTTTATTTTTTAGTTATGACTTTTTTGATCTCGATGATTGAAATTTAAACTTCCTAAATGTTTAGTGTTTATTTTCTTATTTAGGTATACATTACCAATTTATATGATGCAAATCTAAAAATTTAATAAATGAAATTAGAATCAAACCAAATCAAACCAGAACCGAACGGTTCAGTTCAATTTGGTTTCATATCTTCAAAAAAATCATTTTGTTCCATTACCAAAAAACTATTGATTCATGGTTCGGTTCGATTCTCTTAGAACCAGAACCATATGGAATTATGTCCACCCTTAGTGGATGCATATGCGTTTCCCTTTGTATATCGTGGTGACAAATATATGGGATTGCCACGTGCTTCTTGGTGAGGTGTTACGTGGCCTAAGCTGCCAAATATACGCCCATGTGGAACCTTACATGATCAGAAGTGTAATAATAATGAACCCTGCTATATGTACAGGGCCATGTGAGCCTTGTCCGTCCTGGACAAGTATCTTTATCCAATAATAACAAACAAATGTGGAAAATCTTTATCATAAACTTTGGTGCATCAAGACGTGATCATTGTAAGAAAAATATTTTAATGGCCAATTTNTCCCCTCTTGTTGTGAGTAGTAAGTAAAAGATTCGATAAAAATATTCGGTACATATAACATTATCCCCCCTTTTTTAGTTGTGTGCTTTTGTTTTAATATTTTTTAGCACTCCCCTCGATCTTTTCCGGTATTTCACTTCATTTTTTTTTAAATTACAATGACACAAGTATGGAGTAGAAAACATGAAATATTTCTCTTCAACACTCTGCATTGATCCTGTGAAGCTCTTTTCTTTCATACACTAATTTTGGTTAAAAAATCACTATAGCTGATACTTATAATTGCACCCACACTGGACCAAAACCTAGGCTTTGCCTGATACTAGAATATAGGACATGTTTGATATGAATTCTTTTATATGGAAAATGGAAATCCTTTTCCAACTTCAACATTTTTGGGTGTTTGATAGACTAGTTTTCTAGGCAATTCATTTTCTTGGTTTTTGCCCCCACACGTAAACATTTTCTTGCTTTTTGGGGAAAATGAGTTCTCATGGGTATGGTGGTCTTTCAAATTCCAATTTTTTATTTTTTTAGGCAATAGAAACAAATTCTAAAAATTATTGTAAAAATATATTTCCCTTCAATTGATAATTTTCATATAAAACAAAGTCAAATGAATATCAAAAGATAAATAATTTTTTTGAAATTTTTTTGACAAGAGAAACAAATTTCATCCTCAATACTAGTAAAATCTATTATTTTAATTGACAATTTTTATATAAAATAAAGCCAAACGAACAACAAAACAAACTTTTATTTCAACATTTTTCTCGTGAAAAATTATACTAATCAAACACAATAATTTATAATTCCCAGAAAAATAATTTATAAGCAATTCAATTCCCTTAAATTCATTTTCAATTCAATTTAATTCTATCTTTACAATCAAATGGGCTCATATTGTAATTAAAATGAATGAATTTTATCCCAAATTTAATGGTCATCCTTGCACGCATAAATGTAGATTTTTTAATAATAAATTTTGTGAAAAGTGATTTTAGTAGGAAAAAAAAAGGTTAAAGGTTCATGTGTAAAATTAATTTATTGATAATTAATTTTAGAAAAAATAAATTTTAAAGAATTTGTACTAGACAAGCACTTCAGAGTCTGGGTGGTACAAATTGAAAGTGTGGGCCTTTTTGTCAAAATATTGGAAGTCTGGGATTCTACTGTAAATAGTTTCAAAGGTTCACGACCTAGTCGGAAATTTTACGGGGTGCTTTTAATTTTGACCCAGTCAAATGAGCAAAATTTCAGTTTGACTTCCAAAATCATGAATATTATGACATTGGCCTCTTGTATGGTAAAAGACAAAAATGCCCTTAAATGTTTTGTACAATTACAAAACAATATATTGTTGAAAGGATTATACTACCCTTTTACTTAATAATTGAAAACCAAACATTTCCCCACTTATAAAAACTTCAAAACGAGCTTCCAACACAGAAAAAACTCTTATCTTTTCATCTGCTTGAACCTCAAAATCTAGAAGAACTTTGGAACGTTGAAGCTGAAAATTTTTTTCACATCAATTACTTCAAATCGGTAAGTACATTTAATCATGTTTAATTTCGTTTTAAGTAAATTAGTATACGTTTAAATAGAGAAATTTTATGTCGACATAAATTTTTTTTTAACAAAACCTATCAAAAAAAATTAAACGGATGTATAACTTACGTTTAAATTACGCATGCTTAATTTCGTTTTTAGAACGGTATCCTCCTACGCCAAACTGGTTTAGCTTAACAAACAGTCTGAAACAGTCCGGCTGTTGGCTGTTAAACAGCCAACAGCCGGTTGTTTAAAAGCCTTGGCTGCAGCTGATTTTTTGCCTTTTTCTTTCTTATAATTAATATTTGAAGTTGATTAAAACCATTTCCTCATACAGATATGATAATCCCCATGTGTTATTTCGGTGATTTCGAATTGAATGAAAATAATCGGTGGGAATGGAGATGGACGAGTGACATACGTGGTTGTATTGCAATTCCCGTAACAGAGAGTACACCATACTTAGAAATGTACCACGATTTGCAAAATAAGCTGAATGTCGATCAATCTCAATACGATATGCAATTGAGATATATATTCAACGGTTATGGGGATTCATCCATTCCGATGCCACCGATATTCGTTACTAATGATGCTGAATTGAATTATCTATTAGAATTGAATAAAATGCATCGGACTCCGACTGTTCTTGGTGTGACTTTAATTACGAAGGATGTTATCGAAGGTGAACGCGAAGATTCGGATAGGGCGGATAACAATGATCGAGGTTTTTAGGAGACAGTGGAGATAGTTCCTGCGGATGATGTGGGTATTCCTGAGACAGTTGCTTCTGATCGTGATGTCGCTGTTACGTGCAGAATTCCGTCAACAGATGAAGACAATGAGAACATAAACAACTTTACAAATGAGAATTTGATTGCTTTATCCCGACAGAGACACGAGCCTGTGGGAGCTCACAGGTTGGAACAAGTGGACCGTCCTCGAATTCTTCCCGTGTGGCTCCCGATGACGAGGACTTGCAGGTCGAGCAACTGTTTGAAACCAAGAAAGATTTGCAGGAAGCTGTGCACCGGCTGACATTAAAATATAACTTTGAGTTCAAGGTAGAGAAATCAAACAAGTCATTGTTGACAGTTGCTTGCGTCGAAGACAGTTGCAATTGGCGCTTGAGAGCAACTAAGATGGACACGAATGCGTGCTTCGTAATTCGCAAGTATTTACGGGAACATACTTGCGAAGTGGGAATTTTTCGAAACGATCACAGGCAAGCTCGCGTATGGTTTATTGGTCGACAGATAATGCACAAGTATCAGGATCCACGGACGATCTACAGACCTTCAAACATCATTAACGACGTCCGTCGAGAGTACGGAGTGGTCATGAGCTATCAGAAAGCGTGGAAGGCCAAAGAATGTGCGTTGGATGATTTAATGGGATCGGCTGAAGAGAGCTATGCTAAATTGGCTAGGTATTGCCATAACATGGGGACAACTAATCCTGACACGGCATTTTTTATTGAGACGGGGGGTGATAATTGTTTTAAGTATTTCTTCATGGCTCTCGGACAATGTATTCGGGGTTTTCGAAATGCAATGCGACCCGTAATTCTAGTTGATGGTACGACTCTGAAAGCTAAATATCAAGGCAAATTAATTATTGCTACATGTCAAGATGCCAACATCCAAATTTACCCTATTGTATTCGGCATAGTCGACAGCGAGAATGATCTGTCCATGCGTTGGTTCTTTTCTAAACTGAGGGAAGTGATCGGGGAAGTCAAAGACCTTGCCTTTGTAACCGATCGAGGACAGTCTATAATAAACGATATCGCTGAAGTTTTTCCCAAGGCACATCACGGGTATTGCATGTACCATATACAAGGTAATTTGAAGACTAGGTATCGGGGCACAGGCATCGTTTCATTGTTCAGGAGAGCAGCCGAAGCTTATAGTGCTGAAGAGTGTAATAAGTTCATGCTCGAGATAGGAAGTAAATCATTACCGGCGTTAGAGTATCTGACGAAGATGGGGATCGAACATTGGGCGCGGTCATACTTTCCAGGACATCGATACAACATGATGACGTCGAATAACGCGGAGTCTCTCAATGCATTGTTTAAGAAGGATCGAGAGTTACCAATTCTCGCAATGATTGAGAACATTCGTAACAAGCTACAACAGTGGTTTCATGACCGACGTGCTGCATCAGAGAGTTGCACTAGCGTGTTGGCCCCAGCTCAAGAGGAGAAACTGTTTAAGGCGGCACAGGTTGCGAGGAAGTTGAATGTGGAAGCACTAGATGAGTTTCGCTTCTCCGTGCAATGTGCAGGTAATACGGCATATATGGTGGACTTGACTGATAACACGTGCACTTGTACGAGATTTCAGTTGGAGAGTTTTCCACGTGAGCATGCAGTTGCGGTGGCCATGTATCGAGGCTTTGCTGCGAGAATGTTGTGCTCTTTGTATTATACGACCGAGTCTTGGAGAACAGCATATGCCGAGACTACATTTCCTCTGCCGAATGAAGTTGAGTGGGAAGTTCCCGAGCACATTCTCCCATTTCATAATTTGTTACCACCAGCAGTTGAACCGCGTGGTCCTGGACGTCCAAGTACATCTAGAATACCATCTACCGGAGAGTTTCCTCGACCGCGTAGGTGTGGCCGGTGCAGAGCCGTAGGGCATACTTAGCAATTTTGTACCAGTCAAATTCCCCTAAATGACGACTAGACAGGTACGTGAAATGAATAATATTTCCTTTTACTTTACAATGTTCAATATTTGTTATTTATAAATCTTCAATATACAAAAAATAGTTCCACACTCGGCATACGGGTAAAATAACAAAAAATAATTAAATTTTCAATTTGAATGTTATATTACATTGAACACAAATTTACAATTATTTCAGAATTACCAAAATAATTAAATTTCGAATTTGAATGTTATATACATTGAACACAAATTTATAATTATATCAAAATAACAAAAAATAATTAAATTTCCAATTTGAATGTTATATACATTGAACACAAATTTACAATTATTTCATAATTACAAAAATAATTAAATTTCCAATTTGAATGTTATATACATTGAACACAAATTTACAATTATTTCATAATTACAAAAATAATTAAATTTCCAATTTGAATGTTATATACATTGAACACAAATTTACAATTATTTCATAATTACAAAAATAATTAAATTTCCAATTTGAATGTTATATACATTGAACACAAATTTACAATTATTTCATAATTACAAAAATAATTAAATTTACAATTGAAATGTTACATATATATAAATGAAATTTATGGGTCAGCATTAAATTCGAACAAATCACATGCTAGCTTCTTTCTCCAGTTCTGTATCCACGACTGGTTGATTTCATCAACCTTATGTCCTATACTTAAAAATTCAACGTACCTAATGGCAAATATGCCGCAGTCGCCGCTGCAATTGAACAAGAATGAATCAGTTTAGTATTGTGTAAATAAAAACTAAATCTGAAAGATGAAAACAACAACGTTCAAACACTTACCTTACGGACTGTCGCGCTGTCGTCGTGTTCCGAACGATCCGCAATCTGTCCTGTACATTTATCCCCGCTCGTCTGGGCATCATAGGAACAATGACAGCCACGGACTCCAGATTTTGCTCCAACTGGCCTTGCGTCAAACATGAATGATTTGGGTCGTACACATATATAGTCGAGTCAGCAAAAACGATCTTCAGCGTAACATAGTGTTTATTGATGCACGCTGGAATGTACATATGTGTACAACCCTCCCATGATTTTCCCCCGACACTCGGTGACAGTCCTATCACCCACTCGAGCATATATTCTGGCACCGTGTACTCATTACCCATATGTGTGAGCGACTGATACTCTATGGTAACGGCATCCAGGAACTCGGTGTTTAATATGACTCGACCATGGACATCAAATGATTTTGGATGTCTTTGAGCTCGATCTCGCAGCAAGTCCATGGTCAGGTCGATGTGCTGCAGCAGGAAACACCGAAAAAGTATGAGTTATTTATTTAATAAACACAAGGTCACATATATATAAAAAACACGAAATGAGTAGTTCACTTATATCGTCAGCGAGCCAAGCTCCCGCAGTGGTGATATCGTGAAACCATTTGTAAGAGTCCGAGACCGTCCTTTGTCCTATCGTGCGGCTAACTCTGTAAAAAAGAGGGAAATGTTAAAATAAGCGTAGACGAGTTAGCGTACAGTGCTTTATTAAAATCATACAATACTTACCCGGGGATAATTCTCCTCCACTCTGTCTCGAACGCTTTCCACTTGACATTGTCCACCTCTCTGAATAAGTTCGGGTACGTCCCATCGATAAACGTCCTCCTCTTGGCCTCAGCCGTGAAGGGGGAAACAACATACTGTGACGGCACTCTCAATCTCTTGCCGACCACCTGCTCCGTCTCGTCAACAGCATGTCTCTTACCCTCAATCACGCCGGGCGTCCTCTCGACCTCCGGGGCCACCTCCTCCGCCCCTTCCATGGGGGCCTCCCCCTCTGTCGTCACCTCCTCCGCCCCTCCCGTCGGGGCCACTGCCTCCGTAGTCCCCTCTCCCATCCTCATCGGGGCCACCCCCTCCATAGACAACCACAAGGACTTCAATGTCTCATCACGCCAAAAATGTGGGTGACCCCCCTCTCCATCACCATATCTACCACCCTCTCGATCATGATCTCCGCCATCCCCTCTGTCCCCCCATCGTTTGTCGGCTAAATCTCCTCTAAGCGCCGCTACTGTATCCTGAAGGTCGACAACGGAAGACTGTAGTATTCCAATATCATGGGATAGATCGTCAACCCTCCCTGTCAACTCTCGTCCCATATCGTCGACCCTCCCTGTCAACTCTCGTCCCAGATCATCGACCCTCTCCGTCAAATCTCGTCGTAGCGCGCCGACCTCCTCCGCTATAAATCCAGTCAAACGGGCATACAAATCATTACTGTGCCCCGGAGACACACGGGGGAGGTGTCTGGACGGAGGCGATGCCAATGACGGCGGCGATGGTCCCGACGGAGGTGATGCCACTAGCGGCGGTGATGCCCTCGACGGAGGTGATGCCAATGGCGGGGACGATACTCTCGACGGAGATGATGCCAATGGTGGCGGTGATGGCCTCGGCGGAGGTGATCGTCGATCAGTTGGACCGCCCTCCTACATAAATAAAATGAAAAATTATTCAATAAATTTATACGTCGATCATATTCAATAAATTATATTTCATTCACATACCCAATCTCGGTCCAAGCTCGGATCAGGCATCTCCTCGTCTAGGGTGTGCGGAACGCCTAAATCCCGCACAAGACCCCGAGCCTCCTCTTCCATCGATGGCGTCAACTCAGGTATGACTTCAAGCTGACATATTGACATTTCAACTATTTAACGGTCATGTAAACAAAATTTTAAACTACGTATAATATAAATCACAAATGCATAATACTTACCTGAGGATCGTCGAGGAGGGCCGATAACTGCTTCCCAGTGGGACATCCCTCCGCTCGCGATGATCTCCAATGATGCATCCGAGGGCAGCGTGTCTCCCCTCGCTGATCAAAGCGGGCCCCCAGTACAGGAACTGTCTCATACACCCAAATCTGTAACACATACACTTATTAAGCATCAATGTAATACACTAAAACTTTAACTTTGATTATATTAAACATTTACCTGCACTGCTAACGGCAATCCATATGTATCGTATTTACGCATCGACCCCCTGGGCCTCGAGTGCGATCTGGTGAACACATGTACGGTGTCTTCGTAGCATCTTCGGCCCCACGGATAGTTTGTTGAACGCATCGATGTCGTCAACAACTTGCAAATGAAAAGTGTCGATGACAGTTTTCTTGTGATGACACCTCATCACACTCTCGAGGATGTAGACCAGCCCAAACTTCAATCCATCTAGCATATGGTCGCATCCCCTGATCGCGACTATCAAGTCGGGTAGAAGCACCGACCCATGTCCCTGGAAGTACGTCTCGTACAGCCTACTGCTTCTCTCCATGGCTGCATCGTCGCCCGTAATCTTCAGTCCAGTAATCAATGTAAACTCAAATATCGAGAAACTGACGACCTTGCCCCCGAGGTTGAATTGGAGGGAATCGCCGTCGACTGGCCTCAGAAGCCGACATAGAAGTGCATCAATGATCTGTCTTGAGTACTGCACCTCTCGCAACTGGTACAGTGGCCACAAGAAGGACTGTCGTAGAATATCTCCGTACTGATCATCGAGCAGCTCCAATACAGCAGTAAAACTCTCAAAACTACTGTTCCAAGTAGCTTTTCCCGACATCCGTCTCAACTCTGCATCTAAATGATAGTCCATCCTACAAAAATTCAAATGTTATAGCATTGAACAAGAGATAACAAAATAAAGCATAATCTCAGAAAAAATCAAGAGAACCGAATTATAACTACCATACAATCACAAGTATTACATTTGAAAAATATATTTATAAAAAACAAAAAATCAAATTAAATGTATTGTCAAAAAAATTAAAGAATATAAATATTATTTAAATAAATTGAAAAAAATCAAAGATTTCATAAAAGAACAATAAAAGGAACAAAACAAATTGTTAATTTCGAACAATATTATGTATTCAATTATTAAATTATATAAAAAAGGAAATTATAAAAATTAAATAATTAAATAAAATAATTATTATTTGGAAAATATATTTACAAACAAAAAATTTCAAATTAAATATATTTTCGAAAAATGTAAAGACTATTTATATTATTTAAATAAATTTGAAAAAATAAATTGAAGATAATTTCATAAAAAAAAAAAGAACAACACAAAATTGTTAATTTTAGAATATTTGAATTATTAAATTATATAAAAGACAAATATAAAAATTAAATAAATAATTACTTTACCTTTTTTTAAAATTTAGACTATTCATATTATTTAAATAAATTTAAAAAAATAAACTAAAGATTACTTCATAAAAAAAAAAGGAACAACACAAAATTGTTATTTTTAGAATATTTCAATTATTAAATTATATAAAAGACAAATATAAAAATTAAATAAATAATTACTTTACCTTTTTTTAAAATTTAGACTATTCATATTATTTAAATAAATTTAAAAAAATAAATTAAAGATAATTTCATAAAAAAAATAGAATCAACATTGTTAATTTTACAATATTTCAATTATTAAATTATATAAAAGGCAAATATAAAAATTAAATAAATTTGAAATAAAAAAATTAAAGATAATTTCATAAAAAAAATTTGAAAAAATAAATTAAAGATAATTTCATAAAAAAAAAATCAACATTTTTAATTTTACAATATTTCAATTATTATATTATATTGACAAAGATAAAAAAATTAAATAAATAAATAACATAATTACTATTTAATCAAATTAAAAATGTAATTAATTACAAAAATTATAAAAAAATTTAAATTTAAATATTTAATCTGGGCCGGTTCATCGGCCCAGACTGCCCGACTGTTAACAATTGGCCCAGACTGTTAGCAGTCGGTTAACCGGCTGCAGCGAGCCGGTGGTCGGGAACGGCCGGAAACCGCCATTCCCGGCCACTGAGCTCCAAAAAAGGGCAAAAAATCACATTTTTCACATTTCGGCATGCCCACAATCTAACTACTCATGCCCATAGATATAATTTCAAGCAAAATTACTAAGGATGCTATACTATGAAAAAAATCATTCAAACTGGAGAAAAGATCAGAAAACTAACCGGTTCTTTTATTTTCACTTTAGATGATGGTCGTTGATTGCGACGTTGGTGTAACTCCGGTGGTTGGTCGGTCGGATTTCTGCACTGGTCGGTCGGTCGGTGAGAGATAATACAAACAGTTTGAGGGTAAAATGGGCTTTTACTGTGAAGTTTTTTTTTTAACTTAATTTGTTTATTTTTTTAAGTCATTTAATGGGTCAAAGGCCAATGTCAATTTTTGCTACATTGGAAGAGCCATTTTTGTGTATTTCCTCTGGAACAAATGAATCAGAATCATAAATGGGTAATGACTATTGGTATTATTGGGCTACAGATTTAGGTTAGTGGGCTATGGTCTGTCGACATTTTAAAATAACTAATTGGGTATGGTCTAAATAATAGAAACCTGCATTACTGCAAAATGCTGGAATGTGAATGAACTATTGCTGCATCAGGGTAATGCACTTCTTTGAGTAAATAATGTCATCTGATGGTGCAGAGTTGTCAGGAAGTGGGGAATCAGAGAAGCAGGCCAGCGCCAATAAAGACAAAGCAGGACTGGCATGAGAGGTTAAGGAACATTAGAATAGGGAAAAAGGGAGCTGAGGATACTGAGAAGACAGAAAATCCCACAATGGCATACGCAATGTTTGATGAAATTAGTTCTTTATAGTTACACATTAGTTCTCAATTCAGAGAGAAATCTCTGAATCTGAGGTATTTGTTTTCATATACTTTACTATCACACGAGCACATCTTTGATTGCTGTTTTGACTCATCCATATTGTAGTGGAATGTAGTTTTCACTGCTCATCCTGCCATTCCATGAATGGAGATTGCATAAAGGTGTAATGTCGCCAAATGAATCTCTTGTCAAGTCTCAAAACTTTTCGTTCTTTAGATTCTGAAAAACTGACTAGTATGTGGCATGTGGATGATAAGGATGCATTAACTGGGAAAGTGTTATTTCCTATTTATTCACTTCACTAAAGAATGATATCAACATTAATGTTTGCTGGTCAAAATGTGAAGAAAATTTTCGTGGCATTGAACAATGGAAAATGAATGAACTGTATCTAATTGTTTAAAACCATAGTTTGAATGATCTGGAAGAGATTTATTAATTTTTATTATTCAGATGAAATGACAAAGTTTCTTTTGACATTTTTTTATTGCAATTGTCTGAACAGGATTCGAAAGAGGGAGTTGCACTGGAAGGTTCAAATGCTGTAAATGCTGATATCATTCCATCATCAGCTATCGTGAGACAATTGGCTGCGGCTGTCGAGTAAGATCTTGTCATTGATGTTTGGAACTTCATCAATTTATATTCATTGAAGAAAGCCTACTAATTGAATATATTTCATTAGTCAATTTTGGGCCATTAAAGATAAACAACTCATCAGTTGTCTACACTCTAATATTGTATTCAATTGAATTATTTCTCCTTCACTCATTTTCAAATTACATAACGTCGCAGCATACTGGTACCACATTTCATCAAGTCAGTGGAGTGTCATTTAAGATTAGAAAATGAAAGTGGCAAGTTATTTAAAAAGTCTCTAAACTTTTTTCTTACCTTGATTTTTTGATGAGTTATTTGCGTTCTTCACAAATAGAGGAAAACCCAATAAACATTCATGAAATATTAAATGGTTAATGTTGCCTGTAGAAGTGGACTATAATAATTTTGATAATTCATTCTTTATTGTAGGACTGTGCCTTCAAAACTACTGTAATTAATTTATTGAATCATTGTTATTACTTATTAAATAGTTTTTTTGTATGAAAACCAAAATTGATTTGTGTATTCAAATTATCAATATATTTTATTTTTTAGTTATGACTTTTTTGATCTCGATGATTGAAATTTAAACTTCCTAAATGTTTAGTGTTTATTTTCTTATTTAGGTATACATTACCAATTTATATGATGCAAATCTAAAAATTTAATAAATGAAATTAGAATCAAACCAAATCAAATCAGAACCGAACGGTTCAGTTCAATTTGGTTTCATATCTTCAAAAAAATCATTTTGTTCCATTACCAAAAAACTATTGATTCATGGTTCGGTTCGATTCTCTTAGAACCAGAACCATATGGAACTATGTCCACCCTTAGTGGATGCAGATGCGTTTTCCTTTGTATATCGTGGTGACAAATATATGGGATTGCCACGTGCTTCTTGGTGAGGTGTTACGTGGCCTAAGCTGCCACATAAACGCCCATGTGGAACCTTACATGATCAGAAGTGTAATAATAATGAACCCTGCTATATGTACAGGGCCACGTGAGCCTTGTTCGTCCTGGACAAGTATCTTTATCCAATAATAATAAACAAATGTGGAAAATCTTTATCATAAACTTTGGTGCATCAAGACGTGATCATTGTAAGAAAAATATTTTAATGGCCAATTTTAAATCATTTTAACTAACTTTAGTCACCATACCTAAAATTAACAATTATAATTTATTTGTGACCATACCTGTTACACGAAGAATTAATTTTTCACGTGATCTGAGAGTTCTTCGTGGGAGCTCAACAGTGTCATCGTGTAAACCAGTTAGATCATGAATCTAGATATAGTAATGTTCTGTCTAGAGAGTATTCAGAATTTGCATATATTTTGTAAGGGTAATGCTATTTATACATAATTGTGTACACACGTGTTTAAACACGCTAACGTGGAGGGGGTCCACACAATAAAATATGCATGGACCCCCCTTCATATGAGAGAGGTGTAACCCCGTGTGCACATCTTAAGATATGCACATAGCATTATTCCTTTGTAAAGTCGCATCTTCTGTTACTCTTTCATGTACATATATTTTATGGATTGATGGTTGTCAGACGTCTCTCTTTCGTTGGAAAAGTTGGTCGTCGTTGATTAATGAAGTTCACGTTTCCTTAAAATTAAAATAAAATATTTTCTCTATGAAATTAGAGACGGACGAAGACATTTGTGTTTGGTCAGATGGATATTATAATACTGAAGCGTTAAATAAGAAAAAGAAGTTGGAAATTTGTGAATTGTACTGTCTAATTGTGATTGGTGCTGCACATTAAACGTTAAATGTACTTTAAATTATTGGACAATTATAATAGAACACTGTTACCATTTGATTGGTTACACTGTATAATTTGGGATGACGTGTGAATTCCAACAATTCATTTGGTACATAGCCATTTAACCCGGGGAAAAAAATAATAAGAAAAAAATGTCCATCAACACAATAATTCTACGTGCTATTAATTTCATTGAATTATTCTTTCCAAACACCAATTTAGTTATACTACATGCCTAGAGGCGGCCTTTTAGACATAACACAACTAGTTGAGAGAAACTTTAGTGGGACGATTTTATACGCATATGCAATATGATCGTTCATTCAAATCATGATACTCAGATGTCGAGTGGATACGAGATATAAAAATAGTAGGGGAATTGATGCATTATTTTTCTTATTAGCACGTAGAATTATTGTGTTGATGGACGATTCCACTACGTGCTGTTATTTTGTTGTGTCATAATTTGAATGGACCATTTTATTATATCTGCATATCAGGACTATCCCATAAAATATTTTTTAAAATTAAATATGTTCACTTATTAATTCACATAATTATTAAACTCGGATTTGGCCGACATGCCAGTTCAACCGGTAATCGATGTACTGGATCCCAATCCGAGTGGTATAAGTGGATCAATTTACAGTTGAATCTTGACTGATCCGCACGAATCGATCAGGTTTATTCAAATCGGGTAATGAGTGGACAGAGTCTGATAAATATGATTGCTGCCCATAATGTAAATAAAATTTATATTTCCATTTGTATTTTATTATTTTCTTTTTCTTGTGAAAGTGTCCTTTATTATTTTATATATTTGTTAGGTTTGTCATTATTTGTGATTAGTCCACTTTCGTTGTTGACTTGTTTCGTGCGTGTATGGCTATAAATGGATTGATGTCGTGGTGGTATGTTGCCTACCAGAATGTTGTCGATCGCTGATGATCATGTTTGACTTAACTGAAATGTTGTATATAATTCTTTTTTCCCAGAAGAAAAATCCTCCATTTTTTATTTTTTCACTTTGCCTCGTATTTTCAATAAATTTAATGACGAAATTGCGATGACAAAACCGAATTTATTAAGAGCCTGGGTTAGGGTGTAAACTTGGGTCGGACCACCTAGAACCAGAGCAACATGGCTCAGAGATAGTCCCCAGGGCACATCTCCAAGTGGTAAAAGGGGAGGGTGGAGAAATCCAGCTTTGCTTGAGGCTGCTGCGTCAAGGGTTCGAATCCTGAAATATGGATTTGGCTCTTGGGTAAGTGCAAGTGTACAAGCAGCCTTCCACCCTGTACCCTTGGAGGCATAACCTGCGATTTACCTCCCTCACGATACTCCAGGACAGGGGTGGTAGGGGACCCTTAAGGTTAGGGTTTAACCTTTAATAAAGCGAAACTTGGACACTTGAGTTATAAAAAAAAATAAAAAAAAATGGCTCAAAGATAAGCTTTAGGGGCGGGGCTGTGGAGACCCTCAAAGTTGGGGTTCAACATTATTATTATTATTATTATTTTTTTTAACATGGCTCAGGGATCCCATTTGGCTATGCAGTTGAAACTATATGATTGATTCTATTTACCATCAGTTGCGATTATTACTCGATTTGGTGAACAATGAATAAGTGCGTCCATCGTCACTCACATCGAGTATGATCATCTCTAGCGATGCACGACATTACTCAAATAAAATACGTATCACTATATCAAGTGTCAGACTTTTTCGTAAGATCTAATAAGAAGTGTTGCAACAGAAAAGTGCACGTCATGCCAACTCAAAAGTGATATGGCAGAATGCTTTATTCCACTAAGATGGATGGAAGATTTTCATGATAACTCTGAAGAGTGGTACTTGTAAATTGGGAAATTTAGCAAAGATGAGCTGCATGAATCAGATTCACACGGAAGAATATAAGGTAGTGGGTCGAGGGTGGGACGGTGTGATTTGTGAAGATGGGTAGAATTAGATCCACTGATAATAATAGTGGAACTCATCTGATCCCTATTTATTGAAGCCCTCTTTAATGTAGATCACTTAACCATCTTTTAGACCTAGAAACTTTTTCGAGTATGCGTTATGTCTCTGCTTGTCCTCATTTTAAAAAATTATTTTCTATCATACTTTTCATGGAACCCACATTTTTAATCATCTTTTTATTCACGAATTTCATTAACTTTTATTGATATCTAATAAAATCAAATTTTTAGCAAAACCATATAGGGGCTACATATAGAATCTGAATCGAGGTTTTTATTTTTTATTTTTAAATTTAATTATTTGAACTAAATAATTTAACTATCTTATGCTTATTTTTGTCATATTTTAATTCCAAATTCAGAAACACAAGAATGCAGGTAAGTTGAAAGGGTGTTTTTTGTAATGATACAAATTCTTGGAAACATTATTTAAATTAGCAAAGATTTAATAAAATTACGTGTTAATAATAAAAAATAGAAGGAAGTCGATATGAAGGCAGTCTTCAAAGACATTTTGATGTAACTTGGTGTCGACATGACAAATAATTATAAATTCGTTTTATTTTATAGGTTTCATTTGACTTGTATTCTAATATTGTGTGAAAACCCAAAAAACTTGGAATAGCATAAAATTTCAATTGAGTCGATATTTCATGTCCTACCAAGATAACATTAGGACCACATCCTATAACTAGACAAATTCGCCTTCTTGATTGGATCCCATCTACACCTATTGAAATATGAAATCGAATTTACAAACGAGTCTAAACTCACGGTTCTTATTTCAAACTTTCACTAATGTATCAAAATTTTATCGGAGAGATAGCTACAAAGAGTGGTGCATTATTAGGAGAACGTATTAAAAGAAAGAGTGGTGACCAAAATTAACATGATTATTACTTAAAACCCTTGTTTATAGTAGGGATTAAAATCAATTTTTAATAGATTTTAATAAAAGTTAATGAAATGAGTGGTAGAAAAGTTGCGAATTTTATAAAATATATGGGTAAAATGAATTGTTGACCTTGGTTTAAATTAAAATTTAGATTTCAATTTCTACCCACACAAGGGCCAAATATTTATAGTTAATTATTTGAAAATGAATCATGGATTATCGATGAAAAATGCATGTAGTAATCTCGAATTCAAATTTAGTAAGCCCCTGTTTAGTGGAGATCAAAATAATTTTTTTAGTAAATTTTGTTAAAAATTAATGAAATATGTAGTTAAAATGAGTTCAATTTTGACTTCTCACCAAATAGAGGTTTAAAATGGTACTTATTAACTTAAGGAATGATATAAAAAAAAGAGAGGGAAAAATATTAACTACAAATGAAGTAGAAGAACCCAGATTCCAAATGAACAAATTTAAACTTGGAATTTGTGCTTGTGAAAATTATCGAGTAATCGGAGATGAAAAAATAGATCCGAGCACAGGTTTAGGTTCGGCCTCAATGGGAAAAGAAAATAGAGCATCTAACAACGCATCTTCACAGGAATTGTCTTTCACTCCAAGGCATAACTTGTATCCATGCGCTTCATATTCGCCCGGAGTTCGCTCCTAGTTGTTTTTATCCTATAATAAAATATACAGTTCTCGATTGATGTAGATTAAAATCAAATTTTTAGTAAATTTTGATAAAATTGATGAAATCTATGATTATCAAATCGTTAGTCTCATCGAAACATATGATTAAATTACTTATTAATTTTGACTTAAAATTAAAAATTGATTTTCCATTACTCAATTCACTTTGAAGTTTGAGAACAAGATAACCTTCAAACATGGCTAAATACAAGAAATAGCATACAAATCTAAGGAAGCTAAAATTGAAAAGCACATGTTTGGCCAGGCTTTTGGAAAATCAAAAGCTGCTTCCAAAATGGAGAAACTATTTTTAACTTATTTATTAATATTCTAAAAGGTTTTTTTGGCTAGTTAAAAAATGATTTTAAATGAAGTTAATGTAAGGTAACATTCTCAGGAATATCTTTTACAAGAAGAGAAGATAAAAGTAAAAGTAGAAATCCTTCCAAAGAGCTCTAAGCTCCTGTTTGGCCTACATTAAATTACTTTTTAATTTTTAATTTTTCTATTTTCAACCACACAATTTTTCATAAAATAATATTACACGTAAATTGAAGTTTTTTTTCTTTCCTTTTTAACTACTCATTTTTCAAAATAAACACTATTCTACCCATTTTCATTTCAAAAAAATGGGGTCAAACGACGGCTAAATGTGCTTGCGCGAGAAATTGATTTTATATTGATGAACATAAAAATGTCAAAATGCCGTGGAAATGAATAGTATGGTTGTTCCATCAAAGCACAGTGTAGAGCACATATACTAAGCCCTTAACTTCTGCTTGTTCACACTTCAAATTCCAATATCCACTGTGCTATTAGCTTCCCACAATCCCTTTAAAAGCCAAACAGACTCCATTATTCCATCAACTCTTCTCAGTTAAAGAGGGAAAATTATTCTCATTCATACATGGCTAATTTTTCTTGTTTTTTCCTCTTTTTCCTCGTCCTTTATTTCGCCAATTCTTATTCGAAGGCACAGAGCGTGCCGGCTATTTACGTGTTTGGCGACTCCCTAGTCGATGTAGGTAACAACAAACACTTGCCGCTCTCCCTCCTCCGAGCGGATTTGCCTCACAACGGGGTCGATTACCCCGGTGGAAAACCCACTGGAAGGTTTTCCAATGGCAAGAATTCTGCAGATTTCTTAGGTAACTCTCTTGTTCAATTCTTCTACTCTTTAACATATGGCAGGCTAGTTTACTTCATGCATTAAAGGCATGTTAAGTAGTACTCGATAGAATTAAACAGGACAATGAATAAGATTTTAACTCGTTTTTCTTCGTTTGATAGCTGAGAAGTTAGGTTTAACGACTGCGCCACCATATCTTTCGCAACCCAACGATGTGTTTGTGAAAGGTGTAAACTTTGCCTCGGGAGGAGCCGGAATCTTTAACGCCACAAATGAGGACGTTATTGTAAGTAATGACACTGTCCCAACTTAGCTATCCATTCGAATATAAATTCTAACTCGTTTTATTTATTCATTCAGAAACAAACTATTCCATTGCCAATCCAGCTGGGGTATTTCTCTCTAGTACATCAAAGATTGGTGAAACAACTAGGAACAGCCAGTGCCCAGGAGCACCTATCCAAATCACTATTTCCAGTCGTAATCGGGAGCAACGATCTAATTAACTTTTCCAAATCCAAAAATACCCCTCAACAATTTGTTAATCTCATGGTTTCGTCCCTCAAAGAAGTGCTCAAGGTAAAGTAAACTTGCCCATAATAGCTCGTTATTTGAATATATCGTCTATTCAGTTAATTTCGAGTTCAATTTTCACGACTTATAAGTAATTTTATGGATTCAGGGATTACATGGTCTAGGGGCACGTAAATTTTTGGTCGTTGGCACTTCACCAATTGGCTGCGCCCCAAAGCAAAGATTTCAAAGTACAACTAATGAATGCAATGCAGAAGTAAATTCCTTGTCCAAAAATTACAACCAAGGACTCCAATCAATGTTGCAAGACTTGAAATCAGAGCTTAAGGACATGCACTACTCTTATCTCGATACATATAGTATTTTTACAAACTTTATCGACAATCCCACAACTTATGGTACGTGCAATATTCTTAGAATTTATAAATCAGCACGAACTAAAAGATTATATGTACATTTGTTTTCTCACATTTCCGGACTATGATTATCTAATCTAAGAATCGTTTTTTTAATAGGTTTCAATGAGACCAAGGCTGCTTGTTGTGGACTAGGGAAATTGAAGGCCAGGGTTCCTTGCACGCCTGTTTCAGAATATTGTTCGAATAGAAGTAATCATGTGTTTTGGGACATATATCATCCCACACAGACAACCGCTCATACTTTCATTGACATTCTTTTCAGTGATTCACGAGAATATGTAACCCCCGTTACTATCCAACAATTAATTGCTATATGAAATGCATACACTAATATGTACACTACACACGATATAAATTCATCTATTTGTTCAAAATGCAATTCAATCTATATTTTTAGTATCTGTATACTTGTTTTCTTAGACTTTGTAATTTTAAAGAATGAAAAAGAAGTTAAAATCGATCATGTCCACTGTAATGTTATATTCAATTTAATTTTGATGTCAAAAGTGAATGATTGCTACCAAACAATGAGAAGAAAATGACCCAATAATATGAAACGGGAGTGGTACAACGTTTATCAATACTGGTGGAAATGTATGCTCCTACAAATTTCTAATACGGAAGCCATCAAAATAAACGATCAATGAAGGGATGACCTCTGACTTGGATTAGTATATTATTTTAGTTAATATTAAAGGTGTATTTGATTGCAAACATGAAATTTGTATGGAAAGAAAATAAATTCTAAACAACTCAATTGCCTATGACTCATATGTATGAAAATTAGTAATTAAATGTGTTTGATTAATTTATTTTTCAACTTAGAAAATATTATATTTGTCAATTTTTTATTGGAGGGTAATTGAGAGAGTGTGTGTACATAAGAGAGAGAGAGAGACTGAATTACTTGGAAAATAAAACCACATCTTCCTAAAGAAAATATTTTCCTTGTTTTTGAGGAAAAATATGATCACAAGACCAAAATTCGAAAAATATTTTTCATGCAAAAAATGTCAATCAAACTCCCAAAAAGTAGGAATTTGGGTAGAAAAATAACGTTTTCCATGAAAAATAAAACCAATCAAATACATTCTTAGAGTAAGCCTCCGTGAACTTGAAAATTTGAAATTGTTGATTTTCATTGCCAAGCCACCCAATTCACCTTCGCACCTTGAACACAATTTATCAAAACAAATTTTCGGAAAAAATAAAATAGGGCATGATGAATTCTATCAAAGAGCGTATTCCCTGCATCTATGAATTGATAAATGAGTGGCTCAAAACTCCTTGTCGTTGGAAAAAAAAAAAAGTTAGAAGTTGTAACATTATTGAAACAAGATAGCAAGTAGCAACAAAATCGGAACGCCAACCTATTATACTTCCTCCATCCCATTTATATAGGTTGATTTTTTTTAATTTTTTTTCCCAATAATATAGTCATTTTTTTTTATTGAGAATGATTTTTTTTATTCGTTTACTAAGATACCCTTGTTTGAGTTATCTAGTTATAGCTAATTTTTCTCACTTAGTCTTAAATTTGTACAAATTAAAATAAGAATAGACTAGGAAAAATTGTTGTGATGCGTTGACCTTAGCTCGCAAGTACAGTAGCAACTAGCAAGCAGTTCTTAAAGCCCCGTTTGAGCCCCCTTTAATTTATAATACATTTTTCTCTCTTTTATTTTTAATTACACATTTTTCAATAAAATAATATTATACATAAACCAAAAGCTTCTCCTTATTTTTCAACCACGGCCTATGTGACCGCATAGGCCAAATACCAATGTGGTCGCACGGTATATGCAGGGCCCAAAGGCCCTACAGTAGGAACAACTATATGGGCGCATAGATTTGGCCTATGTGACCGCATAGGTCTATTAACTAGCCGTTTTTGGCCATTGCACTTTGAATTCTGGAGACTTTTTACTTGAATTTTGGCACCAATTCGTAGAGACTCATTGAACCTATATATAGGTGATTGATATTCATTACAAGACACCTTGAATAACATTTCTTGAATATTATTCCACAAAAGAATGAAAATTCCATATTCATACTCTTTGTGTTCTCAATTACAAAAGGATTGCACTGAGTGATTAGGTGTTGAATCCTTGAAAGGCTTGATTACTCTTACAAACCATTTGTCGAAAACCCTATAATCACCAAATTCAATTCGAGAGGGGACAAATATCGTTTAAGGATAACGATCACGTGTTCGAGCCTTCAATTTCTATATTCATATTTCTGGTTTTGATCTTGTTTCTTCTCCATTTCTCTCCTTGCAAAGATATAATTTCCAACATCGTTTGTATCCAAAGCCAAGATCGCCTTCCATTCCGCTGGGGCTAAAGCGGAGAAAGTCTTCACGGACGTAAAAAAAAAATCTGATTTTGTATCCCTTCGAGGTACACTCACTATAGTTGCATTTACTATTTGTAGGATTCATTACAAAATTGTTTTCTTGTTTTTTTATTTGATTTTGGAAATTTGTTGAAATTGTCGAGGATTTAGATAAAAAAATCACCAAATCAAGGCCGGAGTCTACGAAAGACGGGGATGAGTCGAAGGTGTTTGATTATGGAAAATGTAGAATTTTAAAAATTAAGGTGGATTTAGAGTTTCACTTTGATCCCCAGTTGTACTCATGGGAGTGGATTTAAAGTTTGACTTTGATGTCGACTTGAATGATGACAGTTTTGTCAAATTTTGGGTTCCGTGGTCTAAATTATTGATATTTTGACAGTAAAAAAAAAAAAAAAAAAATCTATAATACGATTTTCATTTTGTTTCCTTTTTCTGGTTTCTTCGGCTTGGTGCAATTTTCTTACTACATTTTTGTGCAGGACGGACGCAGAAATTTTTAGTTAGAGGCACACAATCAAATTTTGTCCAAATCGAATACTTCGTTATTAATTTTTGAATGATTTATACTTAATTTGAGAAAATACAAATTTACATTTAAAAAAAAAAATTTCTTCATTAATATTTTGCTCATAATTTTTATTCATTTGATTTCGAACAGTCATTTTATTAATGTTTTGCTCATTACTAGAAAATTCATATTTATGTTTAAAAAATTTATAATATATTTAATACTTTAATCAATTCAAGTGACTGAAAGAAAAAATTTATAACCAATATTCAATCAAATAAATAAATTTTGGAAAATATAAGTTAAATTGGATAAAGTCACTTCAGACACATTCTATATACACAAATAGGATAAGAGAAAAATGCAAATTTAGATTCTAATTAATTGAAAAGTAAAAATTTGTAATAGCTGTGATAATTTACAAAAGAATTTTAAACAAATTTTGAAAAATTTAAAGGGTTAAAGTTTTGGTAAAATGTGCGAAGGAGATAGTAAAATAGAGTGAGAGAAAAGAAAAAAAATTCAATTTTATTATGATTTTGTCCCTGTTTGATAAAGATTAAAATCAATTTTTTTGTAAATTTTGATAAAAGTTAAAAAGTTAAGGATTTCAAGAAAATATGTTATTAAAATTAATTATTAATTTTAATTTAAATTAAATTTTAGATTTCAATTGATATCAAACATGACTTATTGGAAAAAAAATGTAATATCAAAATTTGGGGGGTCACTTGACCCTGCAGGACCACCCCCCCTCCCCCTTGGGTCCGCCCCTGTTTTTGTGCACGGTGCATAAATTTTTACTTGCATGACAATTCAGGTCATTTTCCAATTGCTTCAACTGAAAAGTGTTGAACTATTGCTGCATCAGGGTAATGCACTTCTTTGAGTAAATAATGTCATCTGATGGTGCAGAGTTGTCAGGAAGTGGCGAATCAGGGAAGCAGGCCAGCGCCAATAAAGACAAAGCAGGACTGGCATGAGAGGTTAAGGAACATAAGAATAGGGAAAAAGGGAGCTGAGGATACTGAGAAGACAGAAAATTCCACAATGGCATACGCAATCTTTGATGAAATTAGTTCTTTATAGTTACACATTAGTTCTCAATTCAGAGAGAAATCTCTGAATCTGAGGTATTTGTTTTCATATACTTTACTATCACACAAGCACATCTTTGATTGCTGTTTTGACTCATCCATATTGTAGTGGAATGTAGTTTTCACTGCTCATCCTGCCATTCCCTTAATGGAGATTGCATAAAGGTGTAATCTCGCCAAATGAATCTCTTGTCAATTCTCAAAACTTTTCGTTCTTTAGATTCTGAAAAACTGACTATTATGTGGCATGTGGATGATAAGGATGCATTAACTGGGAAAGTCGTATTTCCTATTTATTCACTTCACTAAAGAATGATATCAACATTAATGTTTGCTGGTCAAAATGTGAAGAAAATTTTCGTGGCATTGAACAATGGAAAATGAATGAACTGTATCTAATTGTTTAAAATCATAGTTTGAATGATCCGGAAGAGATTTAATAATTTTTATTATCCAGATGAAATGACAAAGTTTCTTTTGACATTTGTTTATTGCAATTGTCTGAACAGGATTCGAAAGAGGGAGTTGCACTGGAAGGTTCAAATGCTGTAAATGCTGATATCATTCCATCATCAGCTATCGTGAGACAACTGGCTGCGGCTGTCGAGTAAGATCTTGTCATTGATGTTTGGAACTTCTTCAATTTTTATTTACTTTTTCTAATTTATTTACCCTGTTCTCTGGGTTAGAATAATTGAGTTTTATTGTCTTAAATTCACTGGTTGTTTGCTTTCCTACTTCTTTATATAGTATTTAGAACTAGTCAACTCATTTGCTTTGTTGATATTACTTGGAGAAACATTTGGTATGTAGAAGTTAAAGACCCTATATTATGAAATAATTATTCAAGAGAATTATTCTCTCTCCAGCTTGCTGGATTAATCTATGTGCAAAATCTGGTTACTTCTACTTTGACCGAACTGTTGCCAACGTATTTTCTTTGGTGAATTTTCAGTGCTGGACTAGTGTACAACTCCATGAAGGATCTCCTTGCTTCTTCAAGAGGCTCTTCACCTATCAGAGAGAGAGCTAGCATATGCTTCTCAACAGAAAGTCAGTAGTATTAAGTGAAAAGGAAGATAAGATAGCAAGTGAGTTTGGTGCTGATGGTAGAGTTCTTTCTCAAATCAATTCACTGCTAACTTCAAGTAGATAGTCAGGATGCTCCGGAGAGCATCTTCTTTCTCTGTGTCTTATGTTCTTTTTGGAAATTCGGAATTCACTATTTTTATTTTTGCATTTTTATGACTTTTTTCACTTCCGGTGTAATATGTGCAAGATATTCACAGAAGGACTTTTTTGGGGAGGACTTGCTCTAGTTTGGTAGAAGATACGAATACTACATCATTAATTAAGGATATTCATGCTACTCCTGTTGAATCTTTTGTTGTTTAGCTCTCTGAAGCCCTTGGTCATCTAAAAACCCAGCAGAAAATGGCATCATTTTGGTGCAGAGTTGTTGCCGAAGTAAGTGGATTCCAAGGAATTTAAAATTTTGAGATCCATCTGCAGAATTGCACTTGCGGAGGGTAGAAAACTTCATGTTTCTGGGTATCAAATATATTGCTGCACTTTACTCCTTGAGTTGGTTTCCTTGCTTTGCATATGGGCACATTTGAATTGTTGATTAGACTGTATAGCCAGTTGACATAATACATTATTGTGCAAACCAAATCTCAGTTTTGCTGTCTTTCCTAATAAAGTTTACAAAGCATGTCGTTTGTCATTGTACCCTGAAAATCTGAAGTGGCTGAGGGTAGAATCCTTCCTACTAAGTTATTCTTAAAGTTATGCTTCTTTTCAGAGTAGGAAATGTGTGCATCTGATGTAAATTTTTCTGAAGAGGTTTATTCCTCTTCCAGGAATGATGATAGATCAATAAATGATATATAAGGATTAGAAAGCATGACATTATACAGAAATGCTAACAAGGGTCCATTGCTTGGCTGGGAGGAGAATGTGGGCTAACTGTGTTGGAGACAGAGCAGCCATTTTCATGTATAAGTCGAAGATCACTTGCCTAGTCCGTTATCCTAGCATACTGTAGTATGATCCTTTCCAAAGACCATTATGTACGGTAGAAGATTGGGAAAAAGTTACTGGATTCTAAATCATGGTTGGTCAACTTTTACCTGTGACAATAAGATCGTTTTATTGCCGTCTTCATCCATAAGTCTACTTTAATAATAAGAAGGTGGAGTCGTTCGTTATAGGTTTGAAACTAGACTTCGGAGTTTCTTTACATTACGTGATGCAATCTGTATGACCTTCATTTTTTTTTATGCATAGAACATCTGTATATCTTTTAGAGAGAACAAGAAAATTTTGTCGAGAGTTATTGCCCTTATGTGAAGTGGGTTGCTGCTTTTGTGGAGTCCAGCCCAACTACATTAAGAGGCCCAAGTGAAAACCCAACTCATGACCCGGTTGATGACCCAATGAAAGAAGAATCCGGTACCACTATAGCTGTTTAACTAAAAACGCGTTTTTTGGTTGAAATAACAACTTTCTTGGATCTTTAACACGTGTTGACTGTTGAGCTGTTGGATTGAGGTGATTGAGCTGCTCTCATTTAAAAGGGAGTCGAGAAGACCCTAGGGTTCGGAACTCCTTTCATTCACGTAGCTTATCTTTGAGTTTTCTCTCTGTGTATTTTGGTGATTCTTTCGTTTTGATCTTGAGTGATCTTGGTAGTGAGAAACTTGGAATTTGTGAACTCTTGTGTGAGTTCTTACTGTGTAGAGAGGCTGTTGTGCTGTGTGTGCGATCTGGAACTGTGTGTTCCGTGTAATCGATACTTTGTTGGTTTTGGCCGGTTGATTTAGTGGATTCGAGCTTATTCCTCCATGGATGCTCAACGGGGATTAGGCGATCATACCGATCGCTGAACCTCGGGGTTTCGGCCGAAAAATCTGTTGTGTTCTTTATTTTCGTTCAGATCTACATTTTTGGTCTTTAGTCTTGCGAACATTCTATGTTGTTTGTGTATCCTGGTTCCTACAGTGGTATCAGAGCGTAGGAAATTGTGTTTTTCAACCTCCTTAGCTACGGGTCTGAAAGTCTAGTTGCCGGTCAAAAAAAGAGAAACGGCAGATCTTTAAGATCTGCCAACATTATTGTTGAAAAAACATTTGTCTTCGTGTTCGACTGAAGTTTTGGCACTGTTAGTGTGCTTCTACATCTTCGAGTGTTGGTGTCGAATTTTCTTGAAAGGAAACTGGTCTTGCTGTTTTTAAAAATTTTGATAGAAAGTTATTTTTTTTGGTTCTTGCATTTGAAACTTATTGGTGTCGTTTTTTGAAAAGAAATCTTTCACATAAGAGTGACATTTCTTGGCACTTATTGAATGTGTCTCTTTTAACTTGGCAGTGTTAGTGTGGTTTTAAAACTAGACAGAAATCGTTTGGGTATTTTTGGTGAACTTCTTCTACCCTGCAGCTGGTTGTGACTTTTTTGCAAAAATAAACAGAGATTTTTTGCAAAACTTGTAAAATCTGCAGTATTTGTGAACCTTTATTTCTTTGGTGACATACAAAAACATTTTCATGTTTGGGTGTTGTGGAACCTACATCTCTAAGTAGACACTGTTCTTGTGAAATAATTGTAGTGTTGGTACCTGTAGTCCATGGAAATATTATTTTGGGTAATAAAATCATTCTTCAAAACTAAGGTCTCATTGAACCTCCCCTAACTTTACCTCTGTCTAGGGTTCCCTGAGAGAATTCTAGAAACTTTGAGGATTAGGGCTTCGGTTCAAGAAACCTACAATTCCCAAATTTATATTTCTATAGTTAAAATTGTTGTACATTCTGTGTGAATTGTACTAATACTTACTTTGATTTCCTCAGGTGTTGAATTGTTTAAGAATAATTGCTACTAGGTACACACATTTCAGTTACTCCTTTGGTTGTTTACTGTGTGTAAGTTTATGTGTTGAATTCATTGCATGCTTAAGTGATCTGTATATTGATTGTGTACTAATATGTGTGATATACTTCTGTACACATCACACTTAAGCACAATAAACATATCCTGTGAAATTGGAATAACTTGACATTGATCTCGTTGACTGAATTACTTGTTGTGACATATTTTGTTATATGATATCTGTGTACAATTCACACTTCTGCACATCATGAACTCTAAGGTAGATGTCCAAATTTAGGATGGCAAAGGAGACTTTAGTCTCTGGCGCCAAAAAATGATAGCACTCATATTATAGTTAAAGTGTGTTAAGGCCATCGATAAATCTTGGCCAAAAACCCTATCTGATGCTAGGAAAACTGAATAAGATGAATTGGCCTGGAGCACTTTGTTTCTACACTTATCTAACTCTGTGATTAGGAAAGTAGGAGAAACTAAAACTGCTGTAGAAATGTGGATTGCTTTAGAAAACTACTACCTCACTAAGACTGTTCCAAATAAATGCTTTCTTTGGAGATAGTTCTTTAGCTTTAAGTTTGATCCTAATCTTGACACGGGAGATAATATGGACAGATTTAATAGGATCACACAAGACTTAGCAAACTGTGATGAGAAAATATCTGATGAACAAAAGGTAGTGGGCCTGCTTAATGCTCTAGGAGATAAATATAAAGACATAAGAAATGCTCTAGAGTATGGTAGGAGTGATTTGACTGTTGAAATAATTCACAGTTCTCTTTTGAACAAAGAACATGAATTAAAATCTGAACACAAAGATGTGTTCCATGTTGAGGGTGTGTCATCGAATCAAAAACCACAAGTTAAAGGTGTCAGTAATTTTTGTCTTTCCAATTTTAACAAGAACAAGAATTTCAACAAAAAGTAATGGAATAACACCAAAGGAAAAGGCAAGAAACAAATTAAAGGAAAATCGAACAGCAACAGTAACAGAAAATGTTTTTACTGTGGAAAATTTGGTCATTTTATTAAAGACTATTTTAAAAAGGCAAATGACCAAAAGAATGGATTTAACACTAAAAATGCTTCTTTAGCAGTTGCTGATAAGCATAAAGAAGCTGGGGCAATATTGGAGTTGCCTACGTGTCTTTAACTGAAAATACTAATCAGGACTGGGTCCTTGATTCAGATTGTTCCTTTCATATGACACCCAATATTGGTTGCATTTCAGACTTTTGTAGTCTGGATGGTGGACTTGTTAAACTTGGAAATGATGAGTCATGCCAAGTGAAGGGAATTGGAAATGTGCTGCTAAAATTTAAAAATGGCCAACATATGTTACTAAAACATACAAGATATGTTCCAGCACTTAGAAAGAATCTCATATCCCTAGGAGTTCTTGATGATGAAAAATACCAGATTGGTATTAAAAATGGTTCTACAAATATAACAAGAAATCAAGAACTTATTGTTAGTTCACCTAAGCTCAATGGAATTTACGTAATAGGTGTTGAAACTATTTCACCTAAAAATTCTGTGAACTCTGTCACGCATCTCGAAAAAATCAGAATTGTGGCATAAAAGACTTGGTCATTTAAGTGAAAAAGGTTTAAAAACTCTATCGTTTCAAGGGACATTTGGGAAGGACAGTGTTCAAAAATTGACTTTCTGTGAACACCGTATCATGGGAAAACAAGTCAGACTGCCTTTTAAGGCAAGGCTGCACAAATTCCAAGATGTCCTTGAATATATACATTCTGATTTATGGGGACCAGAACCTGTTTCTACTATATCTGGTTACAGATATTATCTTCTTACAACTGATTACTATTCAAGAAAAACATGGATTTTCTTATTAAAATCTAAGTCTGATACCTTTGCAATTTTCAAAGAATGGAATGTATTGATTGAAAATCAGACTGGTAAGAAGATAAAAATTTTGAGAACTGACAATGGGCTTGAATTTTGCAATATCGAATTTGATCAATATTGTAGTAAACAAGGGATAATGAGACATAAAACTGTGAGCTATGCCCCACAACAAAATGGGGTTGCCGAGAGGCTTAATAGGACAATTCTTGAGAGGACCAGATGTAATCAGTTCTGGCCTTTCAAAAGTTTTCTGGAGCGAGGCTGTAAAGACAGCCTATTATCTTATCAATAGATGTCCTTCCAGCTCTTTGAATAATAGAATTCCCGAACAAATCTGGTCTGGTTCAATTCCAGACTATTCTTACCTGAAAACTTTTGGATGTGCTACTTATGCACATCATACTGAGTCAAAATTAGACCCTAGATCGTTGAAAGGTGTGTTCTTAGCATATGGAGAAGGGGTTAAAGGCTATAAATTGTGGTTAAGAGATGTGAGGGGTTATAAGGTGATAATAAGCAGATCTGTTATCTTTAATGAAGATAATTTTCCTTGTCTTAGTGATAAATCTGGTGAGAAGTTAGGAAATGATGATTTTATTATCACAGAAATTAATTTTGATAGCCATAATACTGATGACCAGGCTGAGTTTGAGGTGGAGCCACATCAGGTAGTTATCCAAAATGACTCTGATGTTGAAATAATTGAAGATGAACAGCATCTGGAGCCTGCACATGACCTGCAGGGCTACCAGCTTTCTACGGACAGAGAAAGGAGGGAAATAAGACCTCCTTCCAGGTATCAACATGCTGATTTTGCATCTGATCAGTCTGAAACTGATCTGTTTGAACTAGAACCTACCTCTTATGAAGAGGCTATATCTTCCAAGGAATCCCCTAAGTGGATTGCCGCGATGGAAGATGAAATGAACTAACTCTTTAAGAATGAAACCTGGACTTTAGTTGAAAAACCCAAAGATTGTAAGTTGATTTATTGTAAATGGGTTTATAAGATTAAAGAAGGTGAGACAAAGGTAAGTGATAAGAGGTTTAAGGCAAGACTTGTAGCGAAAGGCTTTAATCAAAGGGAAGGGATAAATTATAATGAAATTTTTTCACCGGTTGTTAAATATACATCCATTAGAGTCCTACTTGCTATATTGACAAAATTTGACTTGGAGTTAGAACAACTTGATGTGAAAACTGCCTTCCTGTATGGTTCTTTAGATGAAACCATACATATGACTCAACCAAGAGAGTTTGAAGTGGTAGGAAAGAGAAACTTAGTGTGTCTCTTAAGTAAATCTTTGTATGGCCTAAAACAAGCCCCTAAACAGTGGTATAAAAGATTTGACTCTTTTATACAAGGTCTGAACTTTAGGAAATTAGAATATGATCCCTGTTTCTATTACAAGAAAGAAGGGGAATCTAATTTTCTCTATCTGCTTTTATATGTTGATGATATGCTCCTTGCTGGTCACAATTTTGTTGCACTTAATTCAATTAAAGAAAATTTGAAATCTGAAATTGAAATGAAAGATTTAGGACCAGCTAGAAAGATTTTGAGCATGGAAATAAAAAGAGATAGGATAAATGGAAAGTTATTCCTAACACAAAAATCTTATGTTGATAAGGTTGTAAAAATGTTCTCCCTTCATGAATCTAAGCCTGTTAGTTTGCCTTTATCTGTTGGTATGAAACGATTTGTTGATCAATTGCCTAAAATTGAAGAAGAGCATAAAAGAATGATAAATGTGCCTTATTCTAATGCTGTTGGATCTGTTATGTATGTTATGGTTTACTCTAGGCTTGATATTGTTTATACCGTGAGTGTGTTAAGTAGATTTGTGAGTAACCCAGGTGAAATACATTGGTAATGCATGAAAAATTTGATTAAGTACTTGAAAGGAACTAGTAACTTAGGTTTAATGTTCAAAACAAATAAAAATGGACTTAGACTTAAGGGATATGTAGATTCAGATTTTGTTGGTAATCCGGACAATAGGAAGTCCACAACTGCATACTTTTATGTGATAAATGATACATGCATTAGCTGGAAATCTCAACTTCAAAAACTTGTTGCATTGTCCTCAACCGAGGCTGAATACATTGCTGCAACTGAAGCGGTGAAGGAGGGATTGTGGTTGAAGGGTTTTCTTAGTGAATTAGGTCTTATAGAAAATCAGGTGGAGCTATGTTCAAACAACCAAAGTGCCATTTTTCTAAGTAAAAATCCTATTTTGCATGATAGATCTAAACATATAGATGTTAAGTTTCATTTCATTAGAGATATCATCGATAGGGGTGATATTAGATTGATAAAAATTCCAATGAAGGTAAATCCTGCAGATGCCGGAACAAAGGTAATCCCTATAAATAAATTTGTTGATTCTTTAAGATTGATTAATCTTGAAGAAGACTGATTTTTCTTTATTTTGTTTTTACAGGTAATAAAGAGCAAATGAAATGGAGTTACAAGTCTTGAATCCACATTTAGAGTCGGCACAAAAACAGCAAAGGTGGAGAATGTGAAGTGGGTTGCTGCTTTTGTGGAGTCTAGCCCAGCTACATTAAGAGGCCCAAGTGAAAACCCAACTCATGACCCAGTTGATGACCCAATGAAAAAAGAATCCGGTACCACTACAGATGTTTAACTAAAAATGCGTTTTTTGGTTGAAATAACAACTTTCTTGGATCTTTAACACATGTTGACTGTTGAGCCGTTGGATTGAGGTGATTGAGCTGCTCTCATTAAAAGGGATTCGAGAAGACTCTAGGGTTCGGAACTCCTTTCATTCACCCAGCTTATCTTTGAGTTTTCTCTCTGTGTATTTTGGTGATTATTTCGTTTTGATCTTGAGTGATCTTGGTAGTGAGAAACTTGGAATTTGTGAACTCTTGTGTGAGTTCTTACTGTGTAGAGAGGCTGTTGTGCCGTGTGTGTGATCTGGAACTGTGTGTTCCGTGTAATCGATACTTTGTTGGTTTTGGCCAGTTGATTTAGTGGATTCGAGCTTATTCCTCCATGGATGCTCAACGGGGATTAGGTGATCATACCGATCGTTGAACCTCGGGGCTTTGGCCGAAAAATCTGTTGTGTTCTTTATTTTCGTTCAGATTTACATTTTTGGTCTTTAGTCTTGTGAACATTCTGTGTTGTTTGTAAATCCTAGTTCCTATACCTTAATGTACTCAGAAGGCTTCATTAAGCAATGTATTAATATGATTCATTGTTGCTTGTTCTCTTCAGTATTTCATTAACTAATAATTAATGAAGTACGTTTTGAATCATTTGTTGTGGCTGAGAATACGTTGGTATGAAGAACAATATATTCCTGGCATTTCGCCGGATGGGATACCAGACCTGAATTCTTGTCTTCTATTTAACAGTACAGGTCATCAACTGTTGCATTTCGCGAAAAATACGCTTGTCTTCTATCTCCGCGTCACTAGAGTCTGTTGTGAGGGTAATTAAGCTAAAATATTGAGGAGTCTTCGGGTTTTGAAGTCGCAGATCTTGTAGTCCCTCATTTGAACCCAATGATTAAGTCCGGCAAACTTGTTCTTTGAGAGCATATAAAGATTGTGACAACTTGACAATGCTGGAAACTGGGGACTTATATGTACACCCGTAACTCAGGTTCGGTTGATAAATAGAGTGTTTAAATTATGAAATTATCTCTGCTAGACAAAAGGTTTAGTGACGGTAACACATACCGGATGGACACATACCGAATTTGCACATATCTTATATATAGCGAATATAGATATTGGATTTGCAATAGCTTGTCGAATATTAGCCAAAATATAGTAGATTAAATAATTTGTTAATTACAATAAAATAGAACAAATTAATCTAAATCACAATAAAACAAGTAATAAAAAATTCAAATGAAATTTGAAATCGAGGCCTGTGTGAACATAGTTTCTTTAAAACAGATTTGCCTCCTCACTGTAAGTGCCTGAGGTTTAATTCGGATGTTTGTCTCCCATGATACAACGGAGGAACGGTATAATTTGAGTACTTCAAACACTATTCAGGCTCACAGAACTTGTGTCAGAACAATATCACCAAAAAAAATTTGGATACGACAAGGAACTATATAACTATGAAGTATGTAGACCAAAAAATTATGTAGAGACTGTATTGTGTTTTTTTCTTGTGTGGAATAGTGGAAAACGGGTTGCATATGTAGACTCAGTCCCCATGAATGCCATTAACTTGTATTATAATGTAGTTTCAATAGTTTTGGTATTTAAACGGTCAGTTGGTGAATTTTTTTTTGCAAAACGTAGGCCCTGTGTGAACACAGTTTCATTAATAGAGATTTGTCTCCTCAGTAGTTGCTTTAGGTTTAATTCGAATGTCTATCTCTAGGATGTAATGGAAGAACGGTAGAATTTGAGCACCTCAAATACTACTTAGGCGAACAGAACTTGTGTCAGAACAATATCACAAAAAAATTCGGACAAGACAAGGAAATGTATAACTATGCAGTATGCAGACCAAAAAATTATATAGAAAACTGTATGTGTTTACTTCTTGTGTGGAATAGTGGAAAATGGGTTGCATATATAGACTCAACTCCATGACTGCCATTAACTTGTATTATAATGACAATAAATGTAGGAGTTTCAACAGTTTTGGAATTTAAACGGTGAGTTGGAGAAAAAATTGGCCAATTTTTCAAGGTCCGAAGTCTATTTTGGTTTATGATTTGCTGCCCTGCGCGTGTACATAAAGAGAGCTCCTATACTACACATGATCACACTCTTCCGAAGTGCAATCCTATATAAGGTGGTATTTGCCATCATTATTTTCCGATGTGGAACAAACCTTAATTGGTTTCCTTTTAACACATAAACTCCTTTCAGTTGGCACATTTTGAGCTCCAATTTCTCATTTATCCGATCATCATTTTTGGCAAGTAAATATATGATTTCTATATTCTCAGGAGGAGAGCACAAATCAATCTTGATCTTCCAAAATAAACAATCGTGTCCCACTCAAATTTTATATCAAAGTTAGCACTCAACTAATTTTTCCAACAATCTCTCGGCTCTAGATCCTTCCTATGCTTAGTTTATGCGTGTTTTATATATGTAGGCATTGCCTTTGCTAACAGAAGATCTTATCAAAGTAATGGTGAATGTTGTACTATGAACAAGCAGGTCAGTAAAAGTAAATAAGTCTTTAAATGGTGAATCTATTTCTTTCGATATCAGAGTGTGGTGAATTTGTTTCTTTCGATATCAGAGTGTCCCTTTACAGGTTATGAAATGGACTTTGGCATATGATAATTTATAAATTCTTACACGGACGCATTGTTGCTACAAATATATGGTTCATCAACTAGTTCTCAATGACCAAATAAAATGTCATGTTGAAAGTAAAATTAACATGTCTTTGTTGATAAAAAAAAGAAAAGAAAAAGAATTGAACTTACTTCACCGTTGCTTAGATGATATGGATTGTGAAATTATATCATAATTACCTTGTATAGTTGATATAATTGATTGCTTGTTATAATTTTCAATGTTTACCGATATTTTATATTTTCTAGTGAATTATGTCTTATTATCATCTTATTTTTTTGAACTCAATATTTGTCAGCAAATTAGCACTTGATGATCTCTTGATTATATGTGGAAACTTGAAGGAATGATAAAATAAAAATCTTATATTTCTACATTTTGTGAGGGTGTTTAGAGTATGATGACTAGGTCAATTGATGCCCTTTTATTCTAATCGTTCTGAAATTGATGTAGTAGTCTCCTAAATGGGATCATCAGTTGATTTGATGTAGAGGTGATCCTTTGATTTAGTATCTCCTTTTTTTGTGATCCCATGGTTTCAGTGTCGAGCAAGTTTATACATTCATTCATATGTCAAACAACGTAAAAGGTAAACCAGTTTATCATAAATTAATTCATTTACTGACCAAATTATTTTGTGCAGGTTAGGCCTGACCAAACCAATACTAAGGATTGCCAAACCAACCCTTAGAAAACGTCGTATTGTAAAAATACAACATTAGGCCAACTTAGTTAAAAATAAAGAAAATATTAGGTTGACTTTTAAGATCATCAGTTCTTAGTTTGCTTTTTGATCATTTATGTTGTTAGGTCCAATATTGTAATTGGTTATTCTATGAACAAAAGGGACTAAATTGATCACTTGTAAAAGTTAAGGACTTAGTTGCAATTTAGAATAGATGAGGTAAATTAGTGTTCGAGCTATTGAAGGAGTTCAAGATGTCCAAGAAGATCACATATGACCATCGGAATGCAATTAGAAGTCTAAAATATATCAAAGAGCCGCATAAGTTATGTTCCAAATTCTCAGTCGTAACTTGCAATGCATTTTTCACATAAGAAACGTTGGAAATTGGGTTAGGCTAGAAGAATTGTAGCCATTTGAGTTAACTTTCCAATGCAGGGTTGAATCACCTCAATCAGATCTCGAAAGAGAAAGTTATGGTGAAAAAATTGATGACTGCTCAGCTATCGCTCGATTTTCGTTGGCTTTTCGCTCAAGCGAAAAAAAACAGAATGGTTCTCCCTCGATTCTCACTAGATCCTCGCTTGAGTGATATTCTTATGCGGCAAAACCCTTATTTTCGTTTTTAAGTGTTTTACTCGGCCCATACCACCAAAACACCTTCAAATATAAATACCCAAGTCCTAACACAAATTTTGGAGTGGTTGTTCGTTGTGCCTCTCTTAGAAAACATATTCTTATTACCTTTTAGAAGATCCAAGAGCATGTTTGATGAGTTTGTTTCGCTCATGAATTTTGCACAATTTTTGCTTGATTATTTGCTAGATCTTGTGAGTATAGAACGTTTTTGATGTGTTTGTTAGTATTGTTTTAAAGATTAGAAGAGGCGATGTAAAAAGAGGAACTAAAGCGGACGAAGATATGAAAATTAAGGAAATTGGGGACAGAAAGACAGTGTTTAGGCGCTGCATTTGTAGTGCCAAGGCGCTACGAAACTTTAAAAAAATGAAACTTGAACCTAAGAGACAACGCCTAGGTGCTGCAATCATAGTGCCCAGGCGCTATCATTAGCGCCTAGGCACTGCAGACGTAGCGCTTAGCCGCTGCGCTTAAATTGACGCGGTGCAGGTGTTCGCTAAAATCCTACACCTCAAGTGCACGGGTCGCGTTCAAAAAATGAAGTTGACATTTTGAGTCCAAGTATCGTCCTACAGAGATTGTATTAGTTTGAATATAAATTATCTTCGCCTTAACCGAAACAATAGAAATTCGTGATTTTTTGCTAACTAAATTATGATTTAGTAACCTACTTATAAATATAAAGCCTAAGTTAACTAAACTAAATGCGTGATTATAACTAAATGCAATTTTTATAAAAATATGATAAAGAAATGCATACTAGGATCCCAAATCTCCTTATATCAATCCCCTGTAACTCGAATTTTATAAAATTGATAACACGATTCAATTATTAAGACTAATATTCCTAATTTGTTTTACAATCTCTATCGAGTAGAATTAAACCTATTTTTAAATGTGACCCGACTATATTTCTACGACGGATGCGAACATATAAAAATGCATTAAAGATTTATGAATACTTAAAGATTGCGTAAAGCATAACGGTATATTTATATCTCCTATCGGACTTTACGACAATTAACATAATGTCTAACTTATTTTTCATCTCTCGAGGGTAAAACAAACCACAAATTTCATACAACTATTAGGCATATAATTGTAGAGAAAATATAATAATTAAAAACGTGTTTTAACGTCAAAATAAATAAAATTCAAGATTAAAGGTTTATAATATAATGTTCATCGCAAATCCTAGCACAAAATAATTTAGCCAAGCATAAAGTTAAAATTAAACAAGTAAAGGGAAAACGACATCACCAGTAATTTGACGGAATGTGGTTAATTCTCCAACTTTTCGCAAAATGATAGAATGATTTTAAATGCATGAAAATTTGGAATTCCTTTCTCCCATGTTCGCCGTCTGTCTCCTTCAATTGCAGTGCGTAGTTTTGTCTCGTTTTCTTCAATTTCCAGCCACCTAATTCTATATTTCTGTGCGTGTAAATGTCTTGCTGCCCCTTTTTTATTCCCAGAAACAGTCGTTGATTTTACTTGTTTAGCACTTAATTTCCAGCTTCCAATATGCCGACTTGTGTATATGAATAATCCCCAAAAGGGCTTCCAATTTTCCACCGTCCAATCTGCTGATTTCTCTGGGTATTATATATAAAAATCACTCTTGCAACCCTCCAATCTATGCCCCAACAGCTGGCCAACTTTGTTTTTTTTTTTATTCTCCACTCAATCTGCCGTTTTTCATCTTCAATGAAGCCTTCGGCCCGCCTCCTTCTTTCTCCCATTTCTGTTGGTATATATAAATATATAAATTGCAGCCCTCTCTTCGTCAACTCTTTTTCTCCTTTTTAATTTCCTAAGTTTTCCAAATTGCAAGTAATTTTAGCCCAAGTAAAATTTAAGTTGGCGAATTGATTTTTTAACGGGAGTCCAAGTTGAGGCTCAAATTAATTGCAATTTATCCTCCAACTTTTATCACGTGAGATTTAGTCCACAAACTTCTCTTTAATGACCAATTGATCATTTTCTTTTACAATTGCTTCAAAATGGGCCCCTAACTAAAAACAAAAGAAAATTAACACAAGTTAGGTAAAAATTAATAATTCGATGATATAAAAGTCTAATTATGTAGTTCGAATAAGTGCTCAAAATGCATTTATCAAACACCCCCAAACTAAAACATTTGTTCGTCCTCGAACAAAATAAAATAAAACTTAGGTATGGCACATTTCTAACCTAACAAATCACAAATAAAAGACTCAACGTTGAACTGCTTACCATATGCCTTAGGTTCGAATTTAAGCAATATTTTAGAAAGATACAAACAACATCAAAAATAATTTTTTTTTACTTATCCGATGCTCGATTCAGTGTTTGTGTGAGATTAGCCAACATCAAACTAGCACCTATATTAGAATACAACCAATCAAGTGTTGTTGATTTATTCATAGTCCCAACCCTTTTGTGGTCAGTTTTTTTTTCTCACACCTCTCGTGTAACTATCACTCCTTATGCTTTTCTCTCAAATTCTGAGATATTTCTAGTGCATAAGGGGTTTTGAAAAATCATTATGATGCATTTTTTCGCACAAGCGTTCAGAATTAGATACTTGTAAACCTAGAAAGAAAGGATAATAAGTCTTTCTCATAACCACATCGCGAATTTCTAGAGTTCAAATCTCAAAATCATTACTAGGCACATCTCACTTTTGATAATTTATATCTCTTTTTTTCTTTCTTTTTTTTTTTTCATTTTTTTTTCATTTCCTGTACAAGACTTCTCTCTATTAAGCTTTCTAAATGATCCCTGTAGCGAGCTTTAAGTCGATGACTCCCAAATCAGACGACTATAGGGCATTAGGTTTTTAGATACCCTTGCAGGCTTAATAACCCGAGTCAAAAAGGCTACCAAGAGAAGTAGAAGATGTGTCACTTTTTTTTGATATGAGGATCTAACTGTTCATTCGATTTTTATTTTAATTTTTTTTAACATCTTATGTACAAAACTTCTTTCCATTAAGCTTTTTAAATGACCCTTGTAGCGAATTTTAGGCCGATGACTCTCGAGTCAGATGACTTTAGGGCACCAGATTTTAAAAACCTTTACAGACTTAGTTACTCGAGTCATAAATGTTACGAAAAGAAGTAAAAAATGTATGATGTTTTGATTATTTATTTATTTATTTATTTATTTAAGATGATTAGTGCTCGTTTTAGACTCTTTAACTCAAACTCTTTCAACTAACGTTGGGATTCGAGAATTCCAAACCATCACACTTCTATGAAGATAAGCACTAACCTTCCCACCCCCTCGATTTCTCCATAAGGTATTTGGGAATTTTATTCAAACCTAGGTCAACAACATCAACAACTCCACAAAAATTACATTGTGTCTCAACATAAGTGATAAATCAATATGGCTATGTAATCACATTTAACATGGATAAGTTTTAAAGTAAAAGCACAAGTTAAGATGTTATCCAACATCTAACTAAATATGTACTCAATTCAAACAAATAATATCTTCATAGGCGGCAAGTCGTCAACGCTACTAGACACCTCTCTCTCTCTCTCTCTCTCTTTTAACAATTATACGGACTTGATTAGCAGTTGAAAAATATGTATTCTAAGTATCTTAGTACTCACCCACCCCAAACAAAATTACTACTTTGTCCTCCATGTAGAAGCAAAAATAACTGAAGTAGAGGGATAAAGATTAGAAACTCCCCGGGGTAGATGTGGATGTGAGAAAGGATTAGACTGGTCCAACTGGTAGACATCACGACAACTGCAGCTTTTCTTTGTTGCGAGGCTTTAATTTTCTATTTCAAATATTCACAATAAATATTAGTGATAGCATATAAAGTTTTAATATTTGCAATGAATTCATACCAAGAAATATTAAGATTTAGGTGCAACCTTAAAAATGCATATCACATCAATGTAAGCTCAATAAAGTGGTAAGATGTTAACGATGAGCCTAAACAACCATGTCTAAATAAAATGAACTTAATAAGTAAATATGTCTAAGTTACTAATGCAAGTCTGAAAGTACTACTTAAAATATGTCCAAAACAACCCATTTAAATGCATGTTTCCTAAAGTACCGCAATTCCTAAAACTACATGGTGCAATAGTTAATTAAAATAGTAAAAGGGGATAGAAGAATGAGTTGCCTCCCATTAAGCGCTCGATTTATAGTCTAGAGCTCGACTTTTTGTTCATTTATTGCGGTGTTGCGAGTTGAACGGTTGATTTTCTTTCAAAAATTTACCGTTCCAATATGGCTTCAACCATTGTCCATTAACCTTAAAGGTTCCTTTATTTTCATGAGTGATTTCAATTGTCCCATAAGGAAACACTTTGGTAATGGGGTATGGCCCTGACCACCTGGACCTCAATTTACCTTGAAAAAGCTTGAGTCTAGAATTGTTTAGCAAGACTTGTTGTCCAACCTCAAACTTTATTCTTTGAATGTGCATGTCATGCCACTTTTTTGTGCACTCCTTGTAGAGTTTTGCATTTTCATAGGCTTCCAATCGAAACTCATCCATTTCATTCAACTGGAGTAATCTCTTTTCATTGGCGGCTTTTAAATTAAAGTTCAAGTTCTTTACTGCCCAATAAGCTCGATGCTCCAATTCAACTGACAAATGACATGCTTTCCTAAAAACTAAACGATAAGGAGACATGCCTATAAGTGCTTTGAAACCCATTCTATAAGCCCACAAAACATCATCAAGTTTCTTTGACCAATCTTTTCTTGAAGGACTCATAGTTACCTCTAGTATTCGCTTTAATTATCGATTAGAGATTTCAACTTGACTTCTGGTCTGAGGGTGATAAGGGATAGCTATACGATGTCGAACGCCATATTTAGCCAGCAAAGACTCAAACTGACAATTGCAAAATGTTTGCCCCTATCACTTATGATAGCTCGAGGTGTACCATAACGGGTGAAAATATACTTCTTTAGGAACCCAATTACCACCTTCGAATCGTAGGTTAGCAATGCTACTGCTTCTACCCACTTAGAAACATAATCGACGGTGACAAGTATATACTAATTCGAGAATGATGAAGGAAATGGCCCCATAAAGTCGATCCCCCACCTATCAAAAAGCTCTAACTCCAAAATGCTATTTAGAGGCATCTCGTTCTTTCATGATATTTCTCGTGAGCTGACATCTATCACACCTCTTCACAAATTCAAATGTATCTTGGAATATCGACGGCCAGTAGAAACCAGATTGTAGAATTTTAACAGCAGTCTTTGATGTGCCAAAGTGTCTAGCATAGGTAGATGTATGCACTGCTCGAGTATCTAGGGGATCTCTTCTTTAGGAATACACCGCCTAATAATTTGATCTGGACCCCGCCTATAAAGAATATGGTCCTACCAAAAATAATACTTCAAGTCAGAAAAGAATTTCTTCTTTTGATGACTTGAATAGTCTTGTGGAATGATGTATTTGGCTAGATAATTCACTATATTAGCATACCATGGTACATCCTCTACATTGAAAATTTGTTCATCCAAAAAGATCTCATTTATATCCACTGATTTTTCCCTTTCTCCATGCTCAAGTCGAGATAGATGATCAGCTACTAAGTTTTCACTTCTCTTCTTGTCTCTTATCTCCAAATCAAATTCTTGCAAGAGTAATACCCATCTGATCAGTCTTGGGTTTGCATTTTTCTTTGTCATCAGATACTTTAAAGCTGCATGATATGTATAAACTATTACTTTTGATCCAACAAGATAAGATCAAAATTTATCAAAGGCGTAGACTACAACTAAAAGTTCCTTCTCAGTGGTGGCATAGTTCAGCTGGGCATCATTCAATGTCTTGCATAATAGATCATGTGAAATTTTTTATCTCGTCACTGTCCCAATATTGCTTCCACTGTGTAGTCACTTGCGTCATACATTAGTTCAAAGGGCAAACTCCAATCTGGTGCAACAATTACCGGTGCTGAAATTAACTTCTCCTTTAAAGTATTGAAAGATAATAGACATTCTTCAGAGAAGTTGAAAGGGACATCCTTGACTAGCAAATTGCACAATGGTTTAGTGATATTAGAGAAGTCCTTGATGAAGAGTCGATAAAATCCAGCATGACCAAGGAAACTGCGAACACCCTTGACTGAGGTTGGTGGTGGTAATTTCTCAATAACTTGAATCTTTGCCTTGTCCACTTCAATCCCTTTAGTTGAAATTCAATGTCCCAACACGATGCCCTCTTATACCATAAAGTGAAACTTTTCTCAGTTTAGTACTAAATTTGTTTCCTTACACTGCTGTAAGACTAAGTTTAAGTGCTCAAGACACTCATCAAAAGAAGAACCAAAAATTGAGAAATCATCCATAAAGACCTCTATGAATTTTTCCATCATATCAGAAAAGATGGCCATCATGCAACGCTGAAATGTAGCGGGTTAAATAGACCAAATGGCATCCTACGATAAGCAAAGGTGCCGTAGGGACAAGTAAACGTAGTCTTCTCTTGATCCTCGGGTGCTATCGAAATCTGATTATAACCGGAGTATCCATCAAGAAAACAATAATGGGAGTGACCTGCTAACCTTTCCAACATCTGATCAATAAATGGAAGGGAAAAGTGGTCCTTTCGAGTAGCAGTGTTGAGTTTGTGATAATCAATGTACAACCTCCATCCCGTAACAGTTTTGGTAGGAATCAGTTCATTCTTCTCATTTTGCACTACTGTAATACCTCCCTTTTTTGGCACAACCTGAACAGGATTAATCCATGCATTGTCTGAGATAGGATATATGATCCTTGCGTCCAAAAGCTTCAAAACTTCTGCTCTGACTACCTCTTTCATAATTGGATTGAGTCTCCTCTGGCTGTCTATACTTGGTCTAAAATTATCCTTCATGAGAATTTTATGTATGCAGATTGTAGGACTAATCTCTCTAATGTCGGTAATAGACCATCCAATAATTGTTTTACTTTCTCTGAGTACTTTTAGCAATCTCTCTTCTTCAAACATACTAATGAAATTTGAAATAATAACAAACAATGTGGAAGATTTTCCCAGGCAGGCATAACGAAGTTAAGGTGGCAACTGCTTGAACTCTAACTCAAGGAGCTTCTGAATTGATGGCAAAGGCTTTGTAGGACCCCTGCTTAATTCCTCAAAGTGTGGTCTGCGCCTATATGATAGCTTTAAGATTTCTTGCACATATTTCAATCTCATTAGAATCAGATTGAGTAGATTGAGAGTGTGCAATGCATGCCTCATATGGATCTGGTGGATTATGCAACTGGAACGTTTCATTTACTGCATTATCAATCACATCGATCTTGAAGCAACTGTCTGACTCTGCTGGATATCTTAAGGTCTTGAACACATTAAATGTGACATGTTCTTCACCAAGTCTTAAAATCAATTAACTTTTCTGCACATCAATAAGGGCTCTTTCGGTAGATAAAAATGGTCGACCCAAAATAAGTGGAATGTCCCTGTCCTCCTCCATGTCAATAATGAGAAAATCCACTGGGAAGATGGATTTGTCCACTTTCACCAAGATATCCTCAATAATTCCTCTTGGGTGCGTGACAGACCGATCAGCTAGTTGTAAAGTAACCATAGTTGCTTTAGTCTCCCCCAAGCCCAGTTTCATGAAAATAGACAATGGCATCAAATTAATACTTGCACGTAGATCACATAAAGCTTTATCAAAATAATAATCGCCTATAGTGCAAGGTACAGTAAAGCTCCCAGGATCTTTTAATTTAGGAGGTAGCTTCTTTTGTATTCTGGTGCTACATTCCTCTGTCAACATTACTATCTCATGTTTGTCTAGCTTGCATTTGTTAGATAAAATATCTTTTAAGAATTTGGCATAACTAGGCATTTAAATGAGAGCATCAGCGAAAGGGATGTTGATGTGAAACTTTTTGAAGACCTCAAGGAATTTTGTAAACTGCTTGTCTAACTTGTGTTTTTGTAGTCTCTGGAAAAATGGAATTGGCGGCTCGTATGGTTTAATAGGGACAGTTGCCTTAACTCGCAGTGTATTTGAACTCTGTTTGACAGTTGTATCTATTGTCTGTTCAATCTGTTCCGCATGCTCCTCATCAGTAGAAGGAACTTTTTCCTTATTTGCAGCTGGTCTCTTAACATGGAACTCAGGTAATTGGACCCCACTTCTAGTAGTAATTGCTTTGACATGTTCTTTGGGATTTACCTCTGTATTGCTTGGCAATGTACCTGGTGCTCTGCCTGATATAGCTTGTGCCATCTGTCCCATCTGAGTCTCCAGATTTTTAATTGCAGCACTTTGATTCTGGAGAGTTGTCTCAGTCTTTCTTCCTCATAAATTGATTATTCGCCTCTATGTACTGATCTGTCTTTTCCATGAATTTACCAAACATCTCTTCCAGGGAAGTTCTCTTCTTTGCTTGCTGAAACTAAGAACCATGTGGTGCAGTGGGATTCTGATTGTTCTAAAAAAAATACGGGTGCTTCCTCCAACTAGGGTTGTAGGTGTCAAAATATGGATTATTTTGTTGGTGCTGACCCCCTTGTATATAGTCAACATGTTCCGTATCTTGTATAAGAATTGGTCAATTTACTGTACTGTGATCCGCCCCACATTCTTCACAACTTGCTCTTTTGGGCTATACTGCATTGGTTAATTGTGACATGCTTTCTATGTTATGAACCAAAGAGTCAATTTTTGTAAACAATGCTATATACGTATCCGCCTCAAAAAATTTCGGTACTTATTTGTGAACAACCCGCTCAGAGGCCTACATGGCTGTGTTAGCTGCCACTCTCTCAAACAATTCCAAAGCTTCATCAATTGTCTTCATGGATAAGGAGCCATAGAATGATGAGTCCACCATACTTTTGTAAGATGGAAGTAGACCTGCATAAAAATATTGGACCTGAAGCCCTTTATTGATGCCATGATGAGGGCACTTCCGAAACATGTTCTTGAATCTATTCCAAGCTTCATCAAAGGATTCGATTTCTCCCTGTCAAAATATGGATATGTCATGCTTCAACTTCGCAATCTTCGTCGGTGGGAAAAGGTGCAGAATTTTTGAGCAAAGTCATTCCAAGTAGTGTTATTAGCAATAGGCTGTGAATCTAACCATTCATCGCTCTATCCCTTAAAGCATGTGAAAATAATCTCAATCTAATCGCATCATTTGAAACCCCTTGATATTTAAAGTGTTGACACATCTCTAAAAATCAGGAGATGTGTATGTGAATTTTCATTGGCCTTGCCATAAAATTGATGTCCATTTTGGAACAAATGAATGACATTGGTCTTCAGCTGAAAGTTTGGTTATCCAAACGGAGAATAATGATGCTAAATTGGCTCTAAATAATTTGTGGAGTCATGAAATCCCCAACTAGCATGTTCCCTTCATTAACCACTGCTTATTCGTTCACTTGAATAATTGGATTATTTTGTCCGTTGGCCATCTCTTATTGTTTTATTTCTCTTGCTTCTCTTTGCCTATGGTGAAAAGTACATTCGATTTCTGGATCAGTTAGTATCAGTTCAACGTCCCTCGAATTTTGCATAAAATGTTTGCAAGAGAAAATAAAAGTGCTAAAATAACTTTAAAAAAATAAATAAATAAAAGAAAAGTTCGAATTAATGCCAAGATAAATGAAATTAAACTAAAATACAATCCCCGGCAATGACGTCAAAAACTTGTTCGCTAAAATCCTACACCGCAAGTGCATAGGTCACGTTCAAATAATGAAGTGGACCTTTTGAATCCATATATCATCCCATAAAGATTGTATTAGTTTGAATTTAAATTATCTTTGCCTTAACTGAAACAATAAAAATTTGCGATTTTTCGCTAACTAAATTATGATTCAATTACCTACTTATAAATATAAAGCCTAAGTTAACTAAAACAAAATGCGTGATTATAACTAAATGCAAGTTTTATAAAAATATGATAAATAAATGCGTACTAGGATCCTGAATACCCCTATATCAATCCCCTTTAACTCGAAGTTTATAAAATTGATAACACGATTCAATTATTAAGTTCAATATTCCTAATTTGTTTAACAATCTCTTTCGAGTATAATTAAACCTATTTTTACATGCGACCCGACTATATTTCTATGACGGATGCGAACATATAAAAATGCATTAAAGATTTATGAATACATAAAGATCACGTAAAGCATAACGATATATTTTTATCTCCCATAGGATTTTACGACAATTAACATAATGTCTAACTTATTTTCCATCTCTCGAGGGTAAAACAAGCCACAAATCTCATACAACTATTGCGCTTATAATTGTAGAAAAAATAAAACCCATGCCAGTCATATAATAATTAAAAACGTGTTTTAATGTCAAAATAAATAAAATTCAAGATTAAATGTTCATAATATAAGGTTCATTGCAAATCCTAGCACAAAATAATTTAGCCAAGCATAATGTTGAAATTAAACAAGTAAAGGGGGGACGACATCACCGGTAATTTGACGGAACGTGATTAATTCTCTAAATTTTTGCAAAATGATAGATTAATTTTAAATGCATGAAAATTTGGAATTCCTTTCTCCCGTGTTCGCCGTCTGTGTCTTTCAATTGCAGTGCGTAGTTCTGTCTCGTTTTCTTCATTTTTCAGCCACCTAATTCTGTATTTTTTGTGCGTGTAAATGTCTTACTGCCCCTTTTTTATTCCCAGAAATAGCCGCTGATTTTACTTGTTTAGCACTTAATTTCCAGCCTTCAATATGCCGACTTGTGTATATGAATAATCCCCAAAGGGGATTCCAATTTTCCACCGTCCAAGCTGCTGATTTCTGTGGGTATTATATATAAAAATCACTCTTGCAACCCTCCAATCTATGTCCCAGCAGTTGGCCAACTTTGTTTTTTTTTTTTTTTTTTTTTTCTCCACTCAATCCGCCGTTTTGCGTCTTCAATGAAGCCTTCGTCCCGCCTCCTTGTTTCTCCCGTTTTCTGTTGGTATATATAAATATATAAATTGCAGCCCTCTCTTCGTCAACTCTTTTTCTCCTTTTTAATTTCCCTAAGTTTTCCAAATTGCAAGTAATTTTAGCCTAAGTAAAATTTAAGCTGGCCAATTGATTTTGCTTTTAACAAGAGTCCAAGTTGAGGCCCAAATTAATTGCAATTTATCCTCCAACTTTTATCACGCGAGATTTAGTCGGCAAACTTCTCTTTAATGGCCAAGTGATCTTTTTCTTTTCCCATTGTTTCAAAACGGGTCCCTAACTAAAAACAAAAGAAAATTAAGTCAAGTTAGGAAAAAATTAATAATTTCACGATATAAAAGCCTAATTATGTAGTCAGAATAAGTGCACAAAATGCACTTATCAACTGGTTCCTAGCGATTAGGCACTGCGCCGGGGTCATCTAGGGCGCGTTTTTAGGACATTTTGAAATCCATGAAAAATCCTACTCTCAACACAAATGGAGGAGGCACCTATAAATACATCTTTCTCACATTTTTGAGGGGTTCTTCACACATTAGGAAACAAGAAAACAAAAAAGGAGATTCAAAAGAGAAATTCAAGGAGAATAACACCAAGCAATTGAAGATTTGAAACATTGATTGGAAGGGGAAGGAGATATTGGTGAAAGAATTTTATTTTTTCTTCTACATCTTTATTACGAATCCGGTGATGTATTACTATATTTCTACTATATTTCTTCTTGCATTATGAATAGTTAAATTTATTGTTAGTGCGAATAATGTAACCAATTGGGGCCATAATTGAATTTGGTGCAGGATGCTCTCAACTCCTATCTGACATGCGGGCCTTTAAGGTGAAGTTTCATGATAAAAATTTAATATTTTTTTGTTGAACATCTCGTGGCAAAATTTTCACGACCTAAATACTGTTTTGTGCTGTTATCCTTGTCAGGCAGCAAATCCTGGTTGCATGTAGCAGATTTCTTAAGATGGCACTCTCCTCCTGATTGGCTGGAAAATGATACAAACACTGAAGTGAACAAAACTTCTGCTAGGGTTGACTTATTGTCTGTAAGAGGTCAACTTAGTATGCGAATGCAGAAAGAAGGTAATCATTATACAGGGCTTTGCTTCCAACAATTAATTGTCATGAAACTCAATTTAAATTCAAATCTAAGGCAATTTAACTTAGACATGATGTCAGGCTCCTTATAGAAATTATTAACCATTTCTGCTTTTAAAAAATCTCAGTTATTCAATCATATTCATCAAGTAGTTTCTTCGTGATTTTATGTGATTTTTAAATTTTCTAGACTTTAGTCAGTGATCAAACGTGTTCACAGCAGGACTCTTCAATTATCTTTCATGACTTTAATCAGTTTTCAAACCAAGTATTTAACATGAGTTGTGAACTAGTAATATAAAATTTCATCATGGGATTCTGTTGAAATGAAGAGCAAAGTGAACTCTATCTAAAAGGTGGTATTTTTTAATACAATGTAACCTTGGATGTCTAAGATATATTGCCATGATTGTGTCACGTGAAAATAAATATTGATTCAACTTCCCCACTCTCTTGGACTTTGTACTATCTCAATTCTGGTGTTCCTTGTCCCACTTATGGGTTAAAAGCATTGCTGTTCACTGAACTATTAGGAAAAATTCATTTGGGTCATTAAATTTCAACTTGTTTCGATTAGATCACTCAACTCAGGTTTGGACAAGGATAAAATTGAAGCCCGAAAGAGGATAGGGGAAATGGAGTTTTGGTGGGGGTGGTGTTGGGGAGGATTGACAGGGGGCAGGCCTACTGCACCGGGGAACTGTCACTCTTTATGTCTTCTAGCTAGACGTTGTATTTATTATTATTTTTTTTTTGTCAATAATGTGTACAAAAATAAGTACTAATTACCTTTTTTTTTTTGTTTTTTTTAATCTTTATTTCTTGGGACTTTTATCATTTTCCATTCTTTTTTTGGTTAATACCCGGTGATGTCAATTTGTAATTTATTTGTTGACCTGTCCCAGCGAGCAGCATTATTGCCACATCCGCATTTCATTAGTCAAAATATTTAAATATTCTCTGGCACAAAAAACGTTAATGTTTTTCTGTAAAAAAAAAAAAAAAAGAACTGTTTCCTCAGGAATAGAAATTTAAGCTACGTTTGAGCTTCATTATATATATATATATATTTGTTTTTTTGTTTTTGTTTTTGTTTTTGTTTTTTTTTTGTTGAGAAAAATGAGTTTTTATTAGCGATTTTTTTGAGGAATGAGTTTGAAAAAAAAATGAATTTTCAGAGAATGAGTCTCAAACAAGGGCTTAATTCTTGTTTTCAGAGATAGCATGGGTTCTCCTACTTCTAATCGTGGTTGGAAGATTAAAACTTTATCTGTACATTGATATAATGATATGTTTAGACATCAATATCGATAATCCAAATGCTGGTCGTTATTAGGAATGTACTGTCCTTTGGAAATGCAAGCAAGAAATGCTATTTTCTTAAATCTATAATAGAACATTGTCTGAAGCGGAGGATATGTTGAGTATGGGCTTTGTGGATACCATAGTTGTTTTCCTTTCTATTGGCATTTGGTTAATGATAATCTTTTGTGATAGGGTTCTCCTACTTCTAATCATGGTTGGAAGATTAAAACTTTATCTGTGCATTGATATAATGATATGTTTAGACATCAATATCGATAATCCAAATGCTGGTCGTTATTAGGAATGTACTGTCATTTGGAAATGCAAGCAAGAAATGCTATTTTCTTAAATCTATAATAGAACATTGTCTGAAGCAGAGGATATGTTGAGTATGGGCTTTGTGGATACCATAGTTGTTTTCCTTTCTATTGGCATTTGGTTAATGATAATCTTTTGTGATGAATGAAGAATGATAAAGCTAAACTGAGGTCCAATCAACAACATACCTATTTACTACAATTTTAAAATACTAGTGAGGAGAACTCGTGTTGCACGTTTGTTAGTGAATGTTAAATGTAAGTGTATGTTATATATATTCACTGATTACCTTAATGTTTGAGACGATTTTTTTTCCTTTCCAAAAATGGAAAAAATCAAGATAATGACTAAAATTGAAAATCCTACTCCTAAGGATTATCTTTCAACAAACGGAATTTAAATCCAATTTAAATTAATCGTGAAATAACCAAAACAAAATTTACTAAAATGGAAACAATGCATAAACGAAGGAATTTGCCCAAAATTGAACCACATTTGTTGTTGAATTTTGTTCATTGGCATGTTTCTAATTAAATTTGATTAAAATTTCACTAAAAATGAATAATCTCAAAATTTCTCCAAAAACTAGAAATTGGAGTTCTTAGATTAAAGAAATGAGAAATTTTTTTCGAACTACACCATTCTCCGCGCAGCGCGGACCTCAGCACTCTCTGTGCTGGACTGATAATTGTGTGCACTTTTCGTATTGAACGGATGGTGCCGAAGAGTGCACCGTGCACTCTTCGTGCTACACAAAGAGTGCTGAACCATGCAGTAAGGAACAGCATTCTGTGCTGCTCTAAATCCGACAAAAAGTTAAAATAATTTATAAACAACTTTCAATAAACCAGATACTTCAAGAAACCAATATTATGATAAAAAATAAAAAAAAGAAATCTGTACAAGAAACAAATATTATTTTAAAAAATTCTGTACTTATCATAGGATAGAATATAACAAGGAAAGCAACTCTGGCAGACAAACAAACAAGAAGTAATAAAAAGGGGGATATTACCGTTCAGCAATAGCATGAAATAAGGCCGGGTTTCAAGTGCTGCTCAATTAATTCCTCAAATCTTGCTACTTTCTCTTGTCGTTCACTATTCATATTATCCTTATTACATGACAAAAATGGATTGCAAACTAAACCAAGTGCTGATCTAAGATCAGAAATTATGATAAATATGTGGAAAGTTAATTCTTGATTTATAGCCATCAAAATGCAACCTAGACAATATTTCAAACACTCAAGCAGTCGCATCTTAAATGGGAAAAAGTGATTTTTAAAGATCAGCCTGCTCATTCTTTTAATCCCTTCAAATCTAAGTCCCAATCCGTATCAATTTAATTTGATCAAATGCATAAACTAAAAAAATACATAAGTAAATTCTATACAACATATTCAAACATGTTAATTTAATGAAATTAAATATATTGTCTCTTCAAACTCAGGATTATCATCTTGAGATCAAAATTCAATATATAACAATTTAGTTCAAATCGAGCACCGACTTGGATTAGCAATAAAATGTAAAGACTGCATCTCCAATTACAGAACACAGCTTTCAGCAATACCTAGACCACTAAACCACTTACAAACCAAAATCCAAAACCCCAAATCAAGAAAAGTCACAAATCTTCAAATTAAATAATAGATAAAAAGTGCATACTTATTTTCTATGTAAAAAACAGTTTCTAGGTAGATAAATGTTGAATAATCCCAGTAGATTTTCACCTCTTCTTTGTCTCCATCTATTCTTCTACAGCCATCATTAGCAATTGAAAGGTCTAGCAAATCTTACCTTCACAGAGCAAAAAAGAAAGCTTCTACTCAATTTTGTGAAGCAATTGAAAGCTTAAATTGCGTAACTTACATAAGAGTAACTGATCAACCCCGTCTAAAACCATAATATATACAATTTAGGCCTTCTTCTGC
>NW_019258717.1:185163-230245 GCF_002742605.1 Olea europaea var. sylvestris
TTGCCACATCCGCATTTCATTAGTCAAAATATTTAAATATTCTCTGGCACAAAAAACGTTAATGTTTTTCTGTAAAAAAAAAAAAAAAAGAACTGTTTCCTCAGGAATAGAAATTTAAGCTACGTTTGAGCTTCATTATATATATATATATATTTGTTTTTTTGTTTTTGTTTTTGTTTTTGTTTTTTTTTTGTTGAGAAAAATGAGTTTTTATTAGCGATTTTTTTGAGGAATGAGTTTGAAAAAAAAATGAATTTTCAGAGAATGAGTCTCAAACAAGGGCTTAATTCTTGTTTTCAGAGATAGCAAGGGTTCTCCTACTTCTAATCATGGTTGGAAGATTAAAACTTTATCTGTGCATTGATATAATGATATGTTTAGACATCAATATCGATAATCCAAATGCTGGTCGTTATTAGGAATGTACTGTCATTTGGAAATGCAAGCAAGAAATGCTATTTTCTTAAATCTATAATAGAACATTGTCTGAAGCAGAGGATATGTTGAGTATGGGCTTTGTGGATACCATAGTTGTTTTCCTTTCTATTGGCATTTGGTTAATGATAATCTTTTGTGATGAATGAAGAATGATAAAGCTAAACTGAGGTCCAATCAACAACATACCTATTTACTACAATTTTAAAATACTAGTGAGGAAAACTCGTGTTGCACGTTTGTTGGTGAATGTTAAATGTAAGTGTATGTTATATATATTCACTGATTATCTTAATGTTTGAGACGATTTTTTTTCCTTTCCAAAAATGGAAAAAATCAAGATAATGACTAAAATTGAAATTCCTACTCCTAAGGATTATCTTTCAACAAACGGAATTCAAATCCGATTTAAATTAATCGTGAAATAACCAAAACAAAATTTACTAAAAAGGAAACAATGCATAAACGAAGGAATTTGCCCAAAATTGAACCACATTTGTTGTTGAATTTTGTTCATTGGCATTTTTCTAATTAAATTTGATTAAAATTTCACTAAAAATGAATAATCTCAAAATTTCTCCAAAAACTAAAAACTGGAGTTCTTAGATAAAGAAATGAGAAAATTTTTTCGAACTACACCATTCTCCGCGCAGCGCGGACCTCAGCACTCTCTGTGCTGGACTGATAATTGTGTGCACTTTTCGTATTGAACGGATGGTGCCGAAGAGTGCACCGTGCACTCTTCGTGCTACACAAAGAGTGCTGAACCATGCAGTAAGGAACAGCATTCTGTGCTGCTCTAAATCCGACAAAAAGTTAAAATAATTTATAAACAACTTTCAATAAACCAGATACTTCAAGAAACCAATATTATGATAAAAAATAAAAAAAAGAAATCTGTACAAGAAACAAATATTATTTTAAAAAATTCTGTACTTATCATAGGATAGAATATAACAAGGAAAGCAACTCTGGCAGACAAACAAACAAGAAGTAATAAAAAGGGGGATATTACCGTTCAGCAATAGCATGAAATAAGGCCGGGTTTCAAGTGCTGCTCAATTAATTCCTCAAATCTTGCTACTTTCTCTTGTCGTTCACTATTCATATTATCCTTATTACATGACAAAAATGGATTGCAAACTAAACCAAGTGCTGATCTAAGATCAGAAATTATGATAAATATGTGGAAAGTTAATTCTTGATTTATAGCCATCAAAATGCAACCTAGACAATATTTCAAACACTCAAGCAGTCGCATCTTAAATGGGAAAAAGTGATTTTTAAAGATTAGCCTGCTCATTCTTTTAATCCCTTCAAATCTAAGTCCCAATCCGTATCAATTTAATTTGATCAAATGCATAAACTAAAAAAATACATAAGTAAATTCTATACAACATATTCAAACATGTTAATTTAATGAAATTAAATATATTGTCTCTTCAAACTCAGGATTATCATCTTGAGATCAAAATTCAATATATAACAATTTAGTTCAAATCGAGCACCGACTTGGATTAGCAATAAAATGTAAAGACTGCATCTCCAATTACAGAACACAGCTTTCAGCAATACCTAGACCACTAAACCACTTACAAACCAAAATCCAAAACCCCAAATCAAGAAAAGTCACAAATCTTCAAATTAAATAATAGATAAAAAGTGCATACTTATTTTCTATGTAAAAAACAGTTTCTAGGTAGATAAATGTTGAATAATCCCAGTAGATTTTCACCTCTTCTTTGTCTCCATCTATTCTTCTACAGCCATCATTAGCAATTGAAAGGTCTAGCAAATCTTACCTTCACAGAGCAAAAAAGAAAGCTTCTACTCAATTTTGTGAAGCAATTGAAAGCTTAAATTGCGTAACTTACATAAGAGTAACTGATCAACCCCGTCTAAAACCATAATATATACAATTTAGGCCTTCTTCTGCAATTCGAATTCACAGGAGATTTTAGTTTTTTGGATGTTTGGAAAGAAGAGAAAGAAGATGAAGAAGAAGAGTACTACAGGAATGGTAGATTGAGTGAAAAATGGAGAAAAAGTACTAAAAACAGACCACCTCACGCTTTCTTCCAGCCCAACGCAATATAAAAAAAGTATAGGACGATACAAATTTGCGACACGTGTCCAGCCAAAATTTCGCTCTTTTATATATGTAGGGTTTTACAGAATCCAGATGGTTTCATATTTTTGTGACGTAATCAAAAATGGTTTTCTTGCCAAGTAGATACAGAAGATGGAATATTTTTTTGTAACTACTAACCATAGATATAACGACTTTGCTGAAAATGATCTAGGAAAAATTAACGACGGGTTAATACGCAAAAAAAAAAAAAAAAAAAAATGAATCCATGCATAAAAAAATAAATTCTTAATACATATTTTTTTGAGCAACATTTGGGCTAGAGGAACGGGCTGTAGTACAGCTCGGCCCGTTCCTAAATCCGCCCCTATGACTAGATAATTGTTTGATCATGAAATTGTATATTTTTCTCATTGTAACAAACTAAAATGAATATCCAAAATTTTGTCTTCATTTGTTTTTAAAGGAATGAGAAACATAAAAGCTGCTTGCACCATGTGTTAGGTTTTAATGTAATTAACGATATTGTGAACAAAAAGGACCAAATTGAAAATGTGTAAAAGTCAAGGAGTTAGGTACAATTTTGTATAAATGTGTTAGGTCGGTTAGGGTTCAAGCTCTAAATAAGAAAAGAAGAGTCGTCGTAATTTCGGTTGACTCTCATCAAGACACTGCTCGAGCAGTGGAAACAGAATAGTCTTCGCTAGTTGGTTGTCAGGACATTGCTCGAGCAAAACACCGTCATTTTCGCTGGACTATCGCTCAAGCAAAAGTGTAAACTTAAAAACCCTAATTTGCGTTTTTCGAAAATTTTAACAGGACCATACTAAATGTCCATTATATAAGTACCTACGCCGCTTCACAAAAAACCTTGGATTGAGTGTTGTGAGAAAATACAAATACTATTCCTTATCATTCAATCCATTAATCCTTGAGATTTGCAATTGAAAAACATCAAAACCCATAAATAAAACACTAAAAACCCATACTTACAGAGTATAGGTTGAAGATCAAGGAAGGTGACTGAAGTTTCAATTGTTGGAGAACAAGGAGTTCTCAGGAAATTCGTAGGAGATAGATGAAATCAGAAAGTCAGGAATTGGTGCAAGAGCACGCAATTTAGGAGGGCTTTGAAATTATAGTGAGGAGGTCAGAAAGTATTTGTGTTGGTTAAGTCTAATAGTACTGTAAGTTGATTCGTTTATAGTATATTCATATTGGCTTGAGCCTGAATTTTTTAATCCCGCAAGAGGTTTTCTCTGTCATCAAATATCCTTTGTTATTTATTTTTAGCAATTTATTATACTGCGGCAATTCAACATATGGTAGATTGCATGTGAATTCATTTGGACTAATTAATAACCGTGACTTTCTGCAATTATTTATTAATTTATTTAAATTTTGCATAAGCACCTACTCAACCCCCTCAAGGTGTTAGTTGGGTAGAACTGCATAATTTTCACCATTGACTGAGTTATTCTACCTATTTGGTTTCCACACTTGGTTGTAATACAGCTAATATCAGTTACCATTCCCGTGTAGTCTCTCTTTCATTTAGGGAAATAAATACGCAGGTAAGGTCCTACGGACTGTCTACTAGTTGACAAAAATTGATAATATGATAATTTAAAAGATACTGACGATGGAGTCTCATAGCACATTTTCCTAATTAAATTCTTTTCTTGAAACGATCATTTGCATTCGATCTGTTAAATATTTACAGTGTAATTTAGTTAGAATGAGTCACTCAAGCCAAACCATCAATTGTGTGTTTATTCATTTTAAGATGGAATTAAATTGAACTTAAGCTAAAATTTAAATCCTCGTCAGAGCAGTATTGCTTACTCACTTTTACTATTTCTTTTCAACGAACATGTACACTTGTGAGATTTTAACCGTACAGAAATTAATCTTTGACTTTAACTCATTTTATGTATGCTTATGAGATTTCAACGAAACAAAAATTAATATCTGACTTTAACTCATTTTATAAATGATTTATAAATTTATATACAAGGGATGCTTAAAAGAAAAACTCAGTCCGAAAATGAGACGCAATTATCATTAAAAGTTATAAGTTGTATAAGAGGTTGAGAAAACATTTGGATGTGAGACAGGGCAGAACAGAAAACAAGTTTTTCTCTTAATTTCATTCTATTTGGTTAACACTACGTTTATGAAAATATTATTATATCAGTATTATTTCCACGTTTCCTGTATTATGTTAAGAAATAAATACTTATCACAAATATAATTAATAGTTCCAGTTTGTTTTTAGCTAAAAATTTGATTTTTAGTAATCATAAAAGTTGATATAATGTGTGAATGAAAGTTGATAAAGTATGTGAGTACCAAGAAATGGGTGAATAAAATTAATTGTTGATTTTAACTTACATTTTAATCAAAATTTTTAAATAAACCAAATAGATGCTATATACTGACGTGACATATATTATTTAATAGTCAAATCTATTTGACTCGAAAATGTCTCCTCCCACCTTTCTTTAATTGGGAAATAGACACTCTTGAATTCACAAATATGGGAAGACGTTGAGATCACCAGAGGGAGCTAGATCAGATAAAGACCACGAGTCTATCAAGTACTAACTAGGTGTACATGATGAAACGAAATATGACTGGAGTACACGGAATTTAATTTTTGTTCTTGATTCTAAGATGGCGAACTTATTTTCCAACCTTGAATTTTCATTTAATTTTTAAATGACAAATCATGCCATCACTAGTTGGTTAAATTAAAAGATAAAAAAAGCTTGCTTGCATGCACATGGACTATATAACCACCACAAATTTCAGAAGAAGGAAACTCTAATGGTGCAGCGGTAAATTAAAGAGGGAAACAAGTTGAAAAAGTGAGGCTGGATGGGACTTTCCTTTTCAAAAGAAGAGTTAGCTGCATTGACATTTGGGACACGGTTTTACGGATGAGCAGATGGGCTCATTAAGATCCTTCCTACTGTCCACCTCAATATTAGGGTTTTGTACCATTATATAATCCCTGTTTCGGGTCCTAAATTCTCACTAATAAAGACAAAGATATAAATTTTACTTGCAAATTAAGATGACTTTCAAATTTCTTCTGGTGGTTCTTATTGGTGTTCTTGTTTGCACCACCACTGCAAGGAAACTTGTTGGCTCGATTGGTTCTTTCAGTGATTAAAAGAATTTCTTTCATCATCCGAGTTTGGGAGGCGGAGGGCTAGGTGGTGGAGGGTTAGGTGGAGGTGGAGGTGGATTGGGTGGAGGAGCTGGGGGTGGATTTGGTGGAGGAGCTGGGGGTGGAATAGGAGGTAGTGGATTTCCTTGAGTAATTGTTGTAAAATTTTGTTTCGCAAGTGTACGATCCGTAACAAGTAATAGTGGACCTAAGAGTCCGGTTATCGATCCCACGAGGACTATTTTGTAGCACTTAATTTAATCTTTCTTTAACTACTATTTGACGAATGTAAATCAAAAACAATGATTAAATGTGATTTTTACTCTAAAGACTTAAAATGTGATTGGATTCAATGAAAAGTGATTGAGAATTCAAACAATAAATGGACGTTAGGGCGGAACAATTTCACCTATTGGTCACCTCTACTTCATAAATCAAGATTCATAAAACCTAAGGTAGTGTTCGGTCGAATTCTTCTATTGTATTCAACTTACCCCTCTCGAGTTCTCATTGAGCCTACTTAATTAGTTTAATTCCATATCTCTATGTAAATTAAATTTAATTAAACGAAATATTGGTTCTAAGAATTCACACCTGACCGCAGCAATCAATATAGGTATCTCTACACATTATATCAATTTACCGGATTTTAACATGTGGTCTAAACAAATAATCCGCATCTCTACGCAATCAATGTTCACAAATCATCTAATTAGTGATCAAGTAATTAAATGTATTAAGAACAATATTAAAATCAACACATGAAATAAAAAAGTACTAGAATCTCAATTGCATGAAATAAAGGGTTCCAAAAGATTACATTGTTCGCCCTAACATAAAATTTAACTACTCATAATAATGGAAGAAAAATATGAGATTGTCTTAGAATACATCACCGAGTTTGAAATAAAGATGTGGAAGAAAAAATGGAATTCTTGCACCAAGATCTCCTTCCTCTTCCAATGAGTGCTTCCAATCTTCAATTCTTGGTGTTAATCTTCTTAAATTTCTCCCTTGAATCTCCCTTGTTGTTTTTCTCTCCAATATGTCCAGCCCCCCTCAAAAGTATGAGGAGGATGTATTTTCATGTGCCTGCCCGTTTTTCTGTTGAAGTAGGGTTTCTATGGCTTTAAAAAAAGGGCCCAAAAAAACGCGCCCTAAATCGCCAATCGCAGCGCCTAGGCGCTGGCTGTAGCGCCTGGGCGCTTGTCTTCAGCGCCTAGGCGCTGGTGGTAGCGCCTGGACGCTATGGTTGTAGCGCCTAGGCGCTGCCTCTCGGGTCCAATTTTCATCTTTTCTTCGTTTCGTAGCGCCTAGGCGCTATAAGTGTAGCGCCTAAGCGCCATCTTTCTGCCCCAATTCCGTGTTTTTGGCCTCTTCATCGACTTTAATACTTCTTTTCTCATTACTTCTCCTTATCTTCAAAACAACACTAACAAACACATCAAAAACGTTCTAAACTCATAAAATCTAGTATTTAATCAAGCTAAAAATGTGCGTAAACCATGAGTGAAACAAACTCATCAGTAATTAAAGAAATTTCATGACTCTTCTTCCCATTAATCCAAACCAGTGATAATTTTCATGGCTCAATAAAAAATAATGTGTAGAGCCAATTAAACTACTATAATGCAGATGTTTGATTTGTACTTAAAATTATTCAACAAATTAATGTAAGTTTCATTTGATTATGAGCCTCTTTCCTTTCCTCATGCTTTATTCTTCTAATTTTGTCACATATCTTAGATACAAAAAGTAACTCTTTTTTTACTTAGTGAACAATTCAATTTTATTTCAAGTGTTTTTAACTACTGAAACCTAAATCGAACTATTTATAAATGGTTTAGTTCATTTGGATTCAAAACTAAATTGTTGACGTGTTGACGTGGACTAAAACCATTATTTCAGTTGAACTTGACCTTTCAATATAGCCAAATTTAATGAGGGTTTTGTCTATATATTAATAAATTTGAAAAAAAAAGCTTCGTTTTTTCCTCACAATTTTTTGATATACATATTTATTTATTATCCTCGATTCAACCATTCAATCCTTGACCTTTTAATTTTCTAGGTCAATGGTTGAGCTAGTTTAAAAATATAGATGACAACAATTTAATTTGAATTTTTTGATTTGAAGAGAAGAAGGTGATATATAATTGGAATCGTTAATCCTACTCATAAATTTGACACACTTATTTGACAAAAAATCGTAACTTTTAATCTAAGTCCATTTAATGCTCAATATTTTATGGATTTCAAGTGGTTATAATAAATTCTTCCATGATCTCAATGAAATACATATTAAACGTTGGATTGATTTAAATTAAAGATCATGATTATTTATCAAATAAGTGTGTCAAATTTTTGATATCTTCCAAAGGAGAAAAATGAAAAAAAAAAAAAACCATATATAGTTATTTGTCTATCCATGTACAAAAGTATATAATTCTCCATGATAGGACACAATGATTTAATCAAAAATTCAAAAAGAATTTTGCGCATGCGAAACAAGGAAAAACTTTTCTGCTCAACTGCTCGCTCGAGCAAATAGCAAGGGGTACATTTCTTGTTCCTGTCCATGCGTGAGATATTTTTACTTGCCGATTCTCGTGCTGAGAATACCCATTAAGTAAAATCTCATTTTTCTCATTTACTTTTAGATCTCTCCAATACTTGAGTCGGGATTACTTAAAGTTTCCAAACAACACTTACCATCATCTCTCTGTTATAATTTGAGGAAAAAAATATGGATGCATGATGAACTATGGAAGGAAACAGGGAAAAAAATTGTTTGGATAGAAAATAACACATGAAAAGTGGAATAGAAATGTACATTACCATGTAGTTGTCAAATATTCAATATGATTTCACAAGATCTAGTTACGTTCAAGAAATGGATTCTAGATCTTCTAATCGATCTAGAGATTATTTAGATTCCGTTAATAATGAGGATTCAGAATACCAGAGAGATTCAACAACTAAAAGAAAGATCATTCTTTTTGATCCTTCCTATAAAATATTGCAATATAATAATGAATACAATCAGCTTCTCAAGTAGCCACCCCCCAGAAAGATAAGAGAACATATTTATAACCCACTAAGGAATACAAACGTTCACTAGTGCACCAATGAATCTACTGATGTACTAATGTAAAACCGTCAAGTTAATTAGATCTTCACTAACTCACATATTAATTCAAGCATTAAACTTCATTGCAAATAACTGATATTCGAGCATTATATAATCCTTTTTTCGTGTCCTAAATTCACATCAATCAAGTCTATCTTTTACTTGCAAATTGAGATGACTTCCAAATTCGTTCTCTTGGTTCTTCTTGGTGTTCTTCTTTGCACCACCACTGCGAGAAAGCTAGTTGGCACTGATGGTTCTTTCAATGATGAAAAATTCTTATTTGATCACTGGAATTTAGGAGGCGGCGGTGGCGGCGGAGGTGGTGGTGGAGGTGGAGGAATAGGGGGTGGTTCTGGTTTTGGAGAAGGATTTGGTGGTGGGTTTGGAGGTGGTGCTCAAGGAGGAGGAGGAGGTTTTGGGGGTGGAGGTGGTGGTGGAGGTGGGTTAGGCGGAGGATTTGGTAGTGGATTTGGATTTGGTGCAGGGTATGGTGGTGGAATAGGAGGTTGAGGAACCCTTAAGTGACTAAAGAATTTTTAGTTCCTTGCATTTCTGTTTCATACCTATGTTTGTGGCTCAATTAAAAATAAACTGATAGATTGCATTGATTTTGTAATCAAATTTATTCAAACATATTAATGTAAGCTTCCTCTGGTTGATTAATAAGCCTCTTTCTTTATCTCATGCTTTATTTCTTCCATGCAAATCTTAATGTGTTGTAAAGTTAAGATTGATTTGTTCTTATAATTTTGTCACAATTATAACAAGTAAGTTATAGATGCACATTTTAGAAATTTAAAATTGAATATTTTTAAAGTGAACAATTTATTCGAGCACTTTAATACCATATTCTAAGTGAATAAACTCGTCCAGTACTACTCCCAACTTAATAAGTCATATCCAACTCGATTCTAGTTCTCAATTCAGAATCAAATTTGACAAGCCCAGTATGCAATTGAGTTTGACTAGTGTCACAAAAGATATTTGGTGTTGTGATGAAAATTTTGGTATTTTATTTTCCTTTGGATTGGAAAAAAATTTAAAATACTACCAAACGGAACCAAAAATATGTTTGAGCATATATAATCATCAAGCAACAATCAAAATGAAATAAAACATGCATTCTTATGTGTATGGCCATTAATCTGGCCTCAAAGTTCTTAAAGAGGAAGGATGTTTAGAATTTGAAACCTTTACCACTGCACCATTAGTAATTGGTTATCATCAAATTATCATTTTTATTTTATCTTGTTTATATTTCGAAAAACAAAAATGAAAATTTTCGGTCGTTAATGACTCGGCTAAGATTAGACAATCTCCATAAAAAAAAAAGGATGCATCTCAAGAGATTTGATTCAATTCCATGTACTTGTATTTATCATGAAAAAAGCTTTACGCCTACTTTCAAATTAGACCAAGGCATTTCATTTTTCTAAATCACTCCAAATCAGACAAAACAATTTTTTACGGTTTCGTTTGGTTTCGCACAACAGTTTTTAGCTACAATACAAGTGATTCTTTAACAAGTGAAAACGAAAAAAAATTAGCCTAACATATATCACAATAGATAAATTGAAACATTATTAACATAAAGGTTACGGTTATAATATATTGTTATCATTATAATATTAAAAAAGCAATGAAATAATAAAAGTTTTTCAAATTCGTTCTCTGTGAAATAGAAAAGGAAATATTACTAATCCCCTTTTGTACTTCCACCACCGGAAAGAGATTATCACATTAACCTGAACCAAAGACCGTCCAATATTACAATTCAACCTCAAAACTCAGAAATCACTCAAGATTTACTGAAAACCCTCTCGAACACAAACCGCAGTTCCCTTAAGAACTATACACGAAATCAACCACCATTTACTGATGATCACTCAAGGCTTGTAGTACATGATTTCATCTAGAAGATAAAGTATCATCAATTTACAGTCGAGAGAAGCGGGTGAAAAATGACACTAAAAAGTCAGAGAGAAGGAAGACGAACAGCCCCAAAACAAATGTAATGAATAATGAATCATAACCCTAGACACCAATGACCAAGTAAATAGAAGTCACCAGAATGTAATCAATCAAACGGCTGAGGAGGCAACACTTGGCATCATCTTAGCCCACTAATAAAGCCGCATTTTAGAAACACTTAGGCTATGTTTGATTATACCAAATTTTCCATGTTCCATTTTCCATCTTTTTGGCCTTTTTCCCCCCCCAAGGAATTAGTTTTCTTGTTTTTCTTGGGAAGTAGCAATTTTCCACATTTTCATGGAGGTGAGAATTCGAATTCTAGGCATCTGGAGCGATTTTATTTTATTATTATTATTTTTTTGGCAATGTAAACAAATTCTACTCCTAATTGTAATAAAATATTTTCTTTTAATTAACAAATTTCATGTAAAACATAGTTAAACGAACACCACAATATAGATGATTTTCTTGAATTTTTTTATTGTAATGGAAACAAATTATATCCCCAATCTAGTAAATTTTATCCATTTAATTGATAATTTTCATGTAAAATAAAATCAAGCGAATACCAAAAAATACTTCTATTTTAACAATTTTCATGTAGAAAATTGTACCAAGCAAACACAATAAATTGACAATTTTCAGGAAAACAATTTCTAGATAATTCAATTCCCTAAAATTTATTTTCTTTCCACCCAAATTTCATTTTTGCAATCAAACGGACCATTAGTTTAGTTCAAAAATTGTAAGGCATCAATTAGTCAACATGTTTTTCTTCACAATTAAATCAAACTGGTCAACAGTTAACAATTCATCCATCTAGTCAGCAAATTGACTCCACATCATTGTGCCACATCTTCACAATTTTGATTGTGGTTGAATTTTCTTCATATGCAATAGCTACAAATACCAGGCAAATATTTGAAAGGGATAGATTTTCTGCCGCAGTCCATGCGGTTACAAATATTTACTTGCTGATTCTCGTGCCTAAGGATACCATCAAGAAAAATCTCATTTCTTGCATTATCTTTTAAAATCTTTCTAATACTTGTGTTGGAATTATATAAAAGTTGCCAATTAACACTTACCATCATCTCTCTTTATATATAATTTGGAAAAAAATAAGGATACATGAAAATTGGAATGGAAATTTACGTAACTGTGTATTCTGAATTGTTGCACTATAATATATGAATTACAACGAACTTCACAAGTAGATATGAGAACATTTGTATAAACCGCTAAGGAATATAAACAATCATCATTGCACTAATTAATCTACTAATACACTAATCAATAGCCAAAATAATAAATTAAATCACTAGGATTTACTTATATAATAACCGTCCAGTTAATGAGACCCCCACTAACTAACAAATTAATTCAAGCATTAAATAATGGGTGGTGGGATTGGAGGTGGTGCTCAAGGAGGAGGTGGAGGGTTTGGTGGAGGTGGAGGTGGTGGCGGAGGAATAGGTGGTAGTGGTTCTGGTTCTGGTTATGGAGCAGGATTTGGTGGTGGGATGGGAAGTGGTTCTCATGGAGGAGGTGGAGGGTTTGGAGGAGGTGGAGGTGGAGGTGGAGGAACAGGGGGTGGTTCTGGTTTTGGAGAAGGATTTGGTGGTGGATTTGGAGGTGGTGCTCAAGGAGGAGGAGGAGGTTTTGGTGGCGGAGGCGGTGGTGGAGACGGATTGGGTGGAGGATCTGGTAGTGGATTTGGATTTGGTGCAGGGTATGGTGGTGGGATAGCACAGGCAGCCGTGGAAGAATTCATGGTGTAATTAAATAAGTTTCAGTCCCTTGCATTTCCATTTCATATCTAGTGATTATTTTCATGGCTGAATTAAAAATAAACCACTAGATTGCATATGTTTGATTTTGTAATCAAATTTATTCAAGTCTTATTGTGTTGTAAGGTTGCGATTGGTTTGTTCTTATAATTTTATCAAAAACATAAAAAGTAAGTTATAGTGCACATTTTAGAAATGTGAAATTTAATATTTTTAAAGTGAAATTTTTTTTCGAGCACTTCAATACCATATTCCAAGCGAATAAACTCGTCTAGCGCCAATCCCAACTTAGTAAGTCATTTTCAACTTGTTCCTAATTCTCAATTTAGAATCAACTTTGTAACGCTCAATCTGTAGTTAAGTTTGACTAGTGCCACAGAAGATATTTGATGTTATGATGAAGAATTTGGTGTTTTATTTTTCTTTGGGTTGGAAAAAATTTAAAGTAGCCCAAAATGTGAATAAAAATATGGAGTATATATAATCATCGAGTAACAATCAAAATGAGATAAAACATGCATTCTTATGTGTATGGCTATTAGTTCTGGCCTCAAATTTCTTAGACCTGAGTCGAACTAAAAAAGATAGACTCTGAAATCGTATTCGAGCATTTAATTTAATTTAATTTTTTTCCCTTTATAATGGTTTTTAGTGAAGTATGAAAATAAATGAAAATTATAGCTGCTCATAAACACATATACAAAAATAATGCAAACAAAATTTCCTACATTTAGAAACATATTGTCATGACGGGCAGTCGTCTTCTTCAAGTATTTTGTACAATTTTCTTCGTAAAATAGTCGTGAACTCAACCAAATTTTAACAAGATTTGTGTGCAAAAAAAAAAAAAAAAAGGTTTTTTTTTTAAATTTTTTTAACCCAAATATCTTATTTTTTAACTACAGATTTTTTCAAAAGTCACTATTCAAAACTCATTTTTTCTGCAAGATGGGAATCAAATAAGGCTTGTGCTAAGTGTTTAGTATTTTTTACAAATTTTATCTTGTGCATCTCAAGAGGAAGGATGTTTAGAATTCGAACCGCCCATGGGCCAGTACGAAATGTTTACCACTACACCATTGACTACTTGTCAACAAATTATCATTTTTATTTTTATCTTGTTTATATTTCAAAAAACAAAAAATGAAAATTTTTGGCCCACAATGATTCTTGGCCTGAGGTGGTTGCTTCTTGTGCCTCGCCCTTGATCCAGTCTCATGTACTTGTAGGGGCGGATACAAATATTTTGAGTTAGAGGGACGATCAAACTTGCAAAAAAGTTGTGATGATTTTTCATTCAAAAATTTATATCCAAATTTTTTTTTTAAACCATATAAATTTTACATCCAACAATTCACATGGGCATGACTTTTTCGGATGTAAAATTTTGAAAGTTTTTGATGTCATATCCTATGTAGAATTTCCTAATAAAGTGATATAAATTATATTGAAAATTTGTATCGGAATAATAATAATTGAAATTTTTTTTAAAAAAAAATTGAATTATATGCCTCTTTTTAAGTCACATTTGATGTATCTTTGACTATTTTTGATATCTATTTGGACCATTTGATATGACAATAATGTAGTTCTCGAAATGAGCTTCGAGATGACATAGGCAATTTGTGGATTCAACTAGTGTGCGATCATTAGAGAATTTTTAAAGTTAGCATGTTATCGAAACTCTCAAAATATTAGTTTGGAATGGACTACTTTGACAAGCTGTAACATTTAGTACGGTTGGCCGTTTTGTGCGTCATTAACAATGTAGAAACTAGGCTATGACTACTTTGAAAAGATATTAAGGACGCAATATTTTAACTTCGTTTGATAACATAATGATTTCGAAAATTGAGACAAAAACATGGGGGAAAAAATGGCCCCAAAGTTGGAAAGTCATGTGACCCCATGCCCACACCTGTGTCCGTCCATATTTACTTGTTGAAATTGGTTAAGATTGCACAATCACCATGAAAAAAAGGATGCATCTAATGAAATTTGACTCAATTCCGCATACTTGATATTTGTCATTAAGAAAGGATTACACATACTTTCAAATCAGACCAAACAATTTCATTTTCTAAATTAGTCCAAATCAAGCAAAACAACTTTTTACTATTATGAAACGGGGAGGTAAATATGATACACTATGAAGTATATAATCGTATAAAGAAAACAAGATTAAAAGCAAGAAATAGATTGGCAGAGGAACATTATTTTAGTCAACAACCAACAGAGAAAAATAATACTATTACATCAATCTCAACAATATCTAAATTGAGTGAAGAGTCTACTATTTGTAGGGGACATGACAAAATCCTAGAATTAACCTAAAAGATGGAAACTAGGTAAAATATGCTTAAAATCGACAAAACGAGAAAAACTCGCATGATGCCATTGCTCGAGGTTGTCTAGCGGCAGGGAGCGTCAAGCGAGAGCTCGGGGATAGGTGGGTGATAACTTTCTACTTCAAAAGTTCGCCTATTGCTCGAGCAGCCAGCTAGCGACAAGCTAGCGAAAATGATTAATTTTTCTTCATAGTCTATAATTTTGATCTCTTGAAGACTACTACATCAAATCACGTAATCCTAAATCGAATTTGGTTCACAAGCCCAATAAATTTCTACCTAGAACTAAATTTTGATACAACGAACGAAGCCCCAAATTTTCTTTTCCAGAAAAATAAGTCCGACTGCCACAAAACAACTAAACTCTTCAACCTGAACCAAACTTCTTTAGTAACACAAAATACATTTTTCCTCTTTCACAATATCCATCACAGATACATGAACCTAAATAACGAGTTTCCCAAAATTCACACAAAATTTAGAAATAACCAAAAAGGGTTGAAGCACACCTTGTAGCAGAATCAACTCTCAATGCTTTCATCGAAAGCCCCTTGCTAGTCTCGATACCTTCAAAAATCTTAAAAGCATGCACAACCAAATCAGTGTCCCCGTACCTATCTCCAATGGGTTTGTCCCTAGCAGTTGAATACGATGGAATTGCAGACAATGTGGCAAAACGGAATTAGCTATATCCTCCAAACTCGATTGAGTAGTATTATTCAATATGAACTCAGGGTCAAATCCCAAATGTATCGTACCAAACTGAATATCAACCACAGTACTAAATCTGTGCTGACTTTTCTTCATCGAATTTTGCCCGACCTTGCAGGATGTATAATCGGGACCTTTTTCGCTCCTCCAATTCAACACAGAGATCCTTCCGAACCTTCAAGACTCCACCAACTCCAAAAAATGTGTACATCTTCGAATCCAGCGTACTCAACTAAATGAGATTATTCTTCCAAACTGGAATATGTCGAATGTGATCAAGTGTTCTATATGTTCCATCTATCAGCTTTAATTTGACTCTCTCAATACCAGCTACCCGACAAGATACGTTTTACCTATGACAAAGACGCATCGTGTTATCGTTTCATATGTCTCAAACAAATTCTGATTAGGACACATATGGAACACACAAGCTGTATCCAAAATTTACTCCTCGTCACGTTTAGATTACACGTTAGAAATCGCTAAGAGACCTCTATCACTCAAATGGTCCTCAACTATGTTGGCCTCGTCCGAAGTATTTGATTCCTTTCTATAATTTGCATGTTACCAAAATCTTTGTTCTGCAACTTTTCATAATCTCTCTTGATGTGTCCTTTTTTCTTGCAATAAAAACAAACCTAATTGTTGAAACTCGACCTCAACTTAACCCTTTGTCGATCACCATGAATTACAAGACCTTCTCCATCTCTAGACTCAGATCCAACCAGATGCTTCATCTTCTCTTTTGAGAAAAAGGCATCATACACGTTTTTAATGGTGAGAGTATCACGACTATATAAAATCATGTCCCTAAACGAACAAGCAGCGAACACAGTAGGATCAGGGCCAAATCTTCTTTATCATACTTTACCTCTAATATCTCCAAATCAATGACGATCTCCTTGAACGCAGCTAGATGATCTTCCAGAGATCCACCTTCTACGTTGCGCTGAGAGCACAACATTTGTTTTAGATGCAATTTACCCGTCAGACTTTTAGTCATGCACAATTGCTCCAACTTCATTCTCCTTCAAAATGTTCTGAAAAATATTGTTACAGAAGTAAAGATGAATTAGTAAAAGTGACTTCCGATAGTTCCGTTGTTTCTCATCCGTTGTCCAAGTTGTGGGCATCTTGTCAAATCCTAATAATATATCATTTAAATCCATCTGTACCAATACAGCTCCAATCTTCACTTGCCACAACAAAAATCTTGTATTGCTATTCAAAAGCAAAATTTCATACTTCATGGTTGCCATCGATAACAAAAACTTCAAACAAAATCACAACTATGCTCTGATACCACTTGTTATAAAACAGGGAGGCAAATATGATGCAATACAAAGTATATGATCGTACAGAGAAAACAAGATTAAAAGTAAGAAATAGATTGACAGAGGAACAATATTGTATTTAACAATTAGTGGAGAAAAATAATATTGTTATAGCAATCTCAACAATACCTAAACTGAATGAACAGTTTACTATTTATAGGAGAAATGTTAAAACCCTAGAAGTAACCTAAAAGATGAAATTTAGGTCAAAATATGCTTGAAACCGACAAAAGGAAAAAAACTCGCACAATGCCATCTAGCATTTGGTGAGAGACCGTCCCGTTGTTCGAGCAAGAGCTTGGCGACAGGCGAGCGAAAGCTTCTTGCTCCAAAAGTTTGTCTATTGCTCATGCGGCTAGCTAGTAATAGGCTAGTGAAAATGTGGCAACTTTTTTTCCTGATCCATAATTTTGATCATTCCAATATCGTTACTCCAAATCATGTAATCTTAGACCGAATTTAGATCACACACCCAACATTTACGATTTCGTTTGGTTTCAATCAACGTTTTTAGCTACAATACAAGTAACCTTTAACAAGTGAAAACCAAAAAAAATATGAGCCTAAGCCCTAACATAAACGCAACACATAAATTGAAAATTTATTAACATAAAGGTTACAATTATAATTTATTGTTGTCATTGTAATATTAAAACAAAGAAATAATAAATTGAAAATCTGAAATCGCTCTCTGCCAAAGAAAATGAAACATTACGGCAATTTATCAATTTATCATACACCCTAAAGACCCAATAGATGCCGACTATAAATTAAGTTGTGGAAGTATTGAACTAATAAATCTCAAATCTTAAGCACAATTTTTTTTATCCTGTGACTAATTCAATTTTATTATGTGTTTTTTTGACTATTGAAGTCTAAATCGAACTATTTATAGCTGTTTAAAATAGTTGGGCTTAAAACCAAATGTTGATGGGGTTGACGTGAACAAAAACCAATGGCTTGAACAAAAACCAACGGCTTAGGCTCTAGATCCTTCCTATGCTTAGTTTATGCGTGTTTTATATATGTAGGAATTGCCTTTGCTAACAGAAGATCTTATCAAAGTAACGGCGGATGTTGTACTATGAACAAGCAGGTCAGTAAATAAGTCTTTAAATGGTGAATCTATTTCTTTCGATATCAGAGTGGTGTGAATTTGTTTCTTTCGATATCTGAGTCTCTTTACAAGTTATGAAATGGACTTTGGCACGTGATAATTTATGAATTCTAAAAAAAAAAAAAAAGGTTGAACTCCAATCTTGAGGGCTCCCACCGCCCCGCCCTTAGAGCTTTGTGAATGAGGTAAATCGCGGGATGTGCCACAGCAGGTTAGAGAACAAGAGCTGCCTGTACACTGCGCATACAAGGAATCCAATTCTATGTTTCAGGAATCGAACCCCCACACTGCGACTATGTCCCGGGGGGTGATAATTTATAAATTCTTACACGGACGCATTGTTGCAACTAATATATGGTTCATCAACTAGTTCGCAATGACCAAACAAAATGTCATGTTGAAAGTAAAATTAACACGTCTTTGTTGATAGAAAAAAAGAAAAGAAAAAGAATTGAACTTACTTCACCGTTGCTTTGATGATATGGATTATGAAATTATATCATAATTACCTTGTATAGTTGATATGATTGGTTGCTCGTTATAATTTACAATGTTTACCGATATTTTATATTTTCTAGCGAATTATGTCTTATTATCATCTTATTTTTTTTGAACTCAATATTTTTCAGCAAATTAGCACTTGACGATCTCTTGAATATATGTGGAAACTTGAAAAAGGAATGATAAAATAAAATTCTTAAAATTCTACATTTTGTGAGGGTGTTTAGAGTATGATGACTAGGTCAATTGATGCCCTTTTATTCTAATCGTTATGAAATTGATGTAGTAGTCTCCTAAATGAGATCATCAGTTGATTTGATGTTGAGGCGATCCTGTGATTTAGTATCTCCTTTTTTTGTAATCCCATGGTTTCAGTGTCAAGCAAGTTTATACATTCATTCATATGTCAAACAACGTAAAAGGCAAACCAGTTTATACTAAAATTAATTCATTTACTGACTAAATTATTTTGTGCAGGTTAGGCCTGACCAAACCAAAACTAAGGATTGCCAAACTAACACTTAGAAAACGTTGTATTGTAAAAATACAACATTAGGCCAACTTAGTTAAAAATAAAGAAAATATTAGGTTGACTTTTAAGTTCATCAGTTCTTAGTTTGCTTTTTGATCATCTATGTTGTTAAGTCCAATATTGTAATTGGCAATTCTATGAACAAAAGGAACTAAATTGATCGCTTGTAAAAGTCAAGGAATTAGTTGCAATTTTGAATAGATGAGGTAAATTAGTGTTCGAGTTATCGAAGGAGTCCAAGATGTCCAAGAAGATCACATATGACCATCGGAATGCAATTAGAAGTCTAAAGGATATCAAAGAGCCGCACAAGTTATGTTCCAAATTCTCAGTCCTAACTTGCAGTGCATTTTTCACATAAGAAACATTGGAAATTGGATAAGGCTAGAAGAATTGTAGCTCTTTGAGTTAGCTTTTCAATGCAGGGTTGAATCACCTCCATCAGACATCGAAAGAGAAAGTTATGGTGAAAACATTGACGACTGCTTAGCTGTCGCTCGATTTTCATTGGCTTTCCGCTCAAGCGAAAAAAACAGAATGGTTCTCGCTCGATTTTCACTAGATCCTCACTCGAGTGATATTCTTATGCGGCAAAACCCCTAGTTTGCGTTTTTAAGTGTTTTACTCGGCTCATACCACCAAAACACCTTCAAATATAAATACCCAAGCCCCAACACGAATTTTGGAGTGGTTGTTCGTTGTGCCTCTCTTAGAAAACATAGTTTTATCATCGTTTCGAAGATTCAAGAGCGTGTTTGAGGAGTTTGTTTCGCTCATGAATTTTGCACAATTTTAGCTTGATTATTTGCTAGATCTTGTGAGTATAGAACGTTTTTGATGTGTTTGTTAGTGTTGTTTCGAAGATTAGAAAAGGCGATGCAAAAAGAGGAACTAAAGCGAACGAAGATATCAAAAATAAGGAAATTGGGGTAGAAAGATAGCGCTTAGGCGCTGCATTTGTAGCGCCTAGGTGGTACGAAACTTAAAAAAAATGAAACTTGAACCCGAGAGAAAGTGTCCAGGCGCTGCAATCATAGTGCCCAGGCGCTATCATCAGTACCTAGGCGCTGCAGATGTAGAGCTTAAGCGCTGTGCTTAAATTGATGTGGTGCAGGTGTTCGCTAAAATCACTTGTTTGCTAAAATCCTACACCGCAAGTGCACGGGTCGCGTTCAAATAATAAAGTAGACCTTTTGAATCCAAGTACGTTCCACAGAGATTGTATTAGTTTGAATTTAAATTATCTTCGCCTTAACCGAAACAATAGAAATTCGTGATTTTTCGCTAACTAAATCATGATTTAATAACTTACTTATAAATATAAAGCCTAAGTTGACAGAACAAATGCGTGATTATAACTAAATGTAAGTTTTATAAAAATATGATAAAGAAGTGCATCTAGGATCCCGAATCCCTCTATATCAATCCCCTTTAACTCGAATTTTATAAAATTGACAACACGATTCAATTATTAAGACTAATATTCCTAATTTGTTTGACAATCTTTCTCGAGTAGAATTAAACCTATTTTTACATGCGACCCGACTATATTTCTATGATGGATGCGAACATATAAAAATGTATTAAAGATTTATGAATACTTAAAGATCATGTAAAGCATAACGGTATATTTCTATCCCCTATCGGACTTTACGACAATTAACATAATGTCTAACTTATTTTTCATCTCTCGAGGGTAAAACAAGCTACAAATCTTATACAACTATTGCGCATATAATTGTAGAGAAAATAAAACCCACGCCAATCATATAATAATTAAAAACATGTTTTAACGTCAAAATAAATAAAATTCAAGATTAAAGGTTCATCGCAAATCCTAGCACAAAACAATTTAATCAAGCATAATTTTGATATTAAACAAGTAAAGGGGGACCGATATCACCGGTAATTTGACGGAACATGATTAATTCTCCAAATTTTCGCAAAATGATAGATTGATTTTAAATGCATGAAAATTTGGAATTCCTTTCTCTCGTGTTCGCCGTCCGTCTCCTTCAATTGCGGTGCGTAGTTCTGTCTCGTTTTCCTCAATTTTCAGCCACCTAATTCTGTATTTTTTGTGCGTATAAATGTCTTGCTGCCCCTTTTTTTATTCCCAGAAACAGCCGCTCATTTTACTTGTTTAGCACTTAATTTCCAGCTCCAATATGCCGACTTGTGTATATGAATAATCCCCAAAAGGGATTCCAATTTTCCACCGTCCAAGCTGCTGATTTCTGTGGGTATTATATATAAAAATCACTCTTGCAACCCTCCAATCTATGCCCCAGCAGCTGGCCAACTTTTTTTTCTTTTTCTTTTTTTTTTTTTTTTTTTTTTTTTTTTTTTTTTTTTTTTTTTTCTTATTCTCCACTCAATCTGCCATTTAGCGTCTTCAATGAAGCCTTCGGCCCACCTCCTTTTTCTCCCGTTTTCTGTTGGTATATATAAATATATAAATTGCAACCCTCTCTTCCTCAACTCGTTTTCTCCTTTTTAATTGCCCTAAGTTTTCCAAATTGCAAATAATTTTAGCCCAAGTAAAATTTAAGCTGACCAATTGATTTTGTTTTTAACGGGAGTCCAAGTTGAGGCTCAAATTAATTGCAATTTATCCTCCAACTTTTATCACACGAGATTTAGTCCACAAACTTCTCTTTAATGACCAAGTGATCATTTTCTTTTCCAATTGCTTCAAAACGGGCCCCTAACTAAAAACAAAAGAAAATTAACACAAGTTAGGTAAAATTCAATAATTTGATGACATAAAAGCCTAATTATGTAGTCCAAATAAGTGTACAAAATACACTTATCAGCTGGTTCCTAGTGTTTAGGCACTGTGTCGGGGTCATCTAGGGCGCATTTTTGGACTGTTTTGAAGTCCATGAAAAATCCTACTCCCTATACAAACGGAGGAGGCACCTATAAATACATCTTTTTCACACTTTTGAGGGGTTCGTCACACATTGGGAGACAAGACAACAAAAAGGGAGATTCAAAAGAGAAATTCAAGGAGAATGACACCAAACAATTGAAGATTTGAAGCATTAATTGGAAGGGGGAAGGAATTTTACTTTTTCTTCTACATCTTTATTACGAATCCGGTGATGTATTACTATATTTCTTCTTGCATTATGAATAGTTAATTTATTGTTAGGGCGAATAATGTAACAAATTGGGATCCTTTACATTCTCTTATTAAGATTCTTAGTTTTTAATTCTTCTCTGTGTTGATTTTGCTATGAGTTGAATGCATTAAATTATCAGATTAATAATTTGATGATTTTTGTGAATTCTTTACAAATAGAGATGAGTGTAGGATTTAGACCATGTAATAAAATTCAGTACATTGGTATAACGAGTAGAGATACCTACACCATTTATTGCGACCATAATTGAATTCATAGGACAAAGAACTCGTTTAACTAAGTTGAATTTGTATAGATATATGAAATTTAATTAGTTGAATAGGCTCATTGAGAACTCGAGAAGGGTAAATTGAATACAATAGGAGAATTCGACTGAACACTACATTAGAATTGAATTTTAATTTGAGATGTAAATGTGATCAATAGGTGAAGTTATTCTGCCCTAACATCCATTCATTATTTGATTTTCAAACCAATCGTGTGAGCATTCATTTATTTTCTAGATTTTAGATTAGAACTCAAATCATTCAACTTTTAATTTATTTTCATCAAATAGTAGTTAAAGAAAAAAATTGAATTAAGTGCTAGAAAATAGTCATTGTGGAATTGACAATTTGGACTCTTAGGTTCACTATTACTTGTTACGGTTTGTACACTTGCGAAACTAAAATATACAACAATGTCCAAGCATTGATTCATTTTATTTATCCTTGAGATTCAACAATCACATATTAGGGAAACATCAAAGGTCCGATAGTCCAAACGTCTTTCTTGATCTTTTGAGGAAGGGACTCTCTCATTAGGGGATTGAGAGAGATGGATTGAAGCGCAATTACAAGCACAAGAACAGTTAGTTCTTGGTGGTCTACTTTGGAGAGACATTCAATATAGTCTAGGAGGCTTTAGGAGACAGCAGATTGAATTGCAGGAGGTAGACTTGGAGGTTTAGCAGGAGGCTAAAGAAATCTATGGCAGTAGGAGGCTAGAGGAGGTAGATCAGGAGATCTAGTGTTAGAGTTATCTACGGCAGTAGATCGTTAGGCTGTGGCAGCGGGTCTTAACGGGTATAAGGATAGGCTTGTCATTGTATGCTCTGAATTGTCTATAGTGGAGATAACTGGCTTAGTGATGAAGTTTTACCCACATTGGGGTTTTTCTGTCATCATATCTTGAGTTATTTATTGATTTCCACAATATTATAACTACGACATTCAAACATAGGATAATTGAATTGTGTGTTTAACCACCTAGACATCTAATAAAAGTGACTTGTTGCTTTAGTTAGTTTATTCCGTACGTAGGTCAAATAATTTGTAATCTGGAACGTAAACTCAGTAAATCTTAAAAATGTAGTGGTGTTAGACCGTTCTAGATTCTTTCATATGTGAATGTTGTGCATGCTGATCCACTATTTTCTCCAATAAGGGTGTGGTTGATTTGAACTCCAAATGAATCTTTGGTTGGAAATTTTTGTTCTTATATTCTCCACTTGTTTTTCTTTGATGAATTATGGTTCTGTTGGTCATTGTTGGTTCGACATTCTACATCCATTACTTTAAAATTGTCTATTAATGACACTGAAGATGACTGTTTCAATTATCATCCCTATCCTTCAAAGGCATTTTATGACATAAGTTGCCTCATTTTTTCTTTTATTTTTTGCTCAGTGTTGGTGCAGGATGCTCTCAACTCCTATCTGACATGCAGGCCTTTAAGGTGAAGTTTCATGATAAAAATCTTATATTTTGTTGTTGAACCTCTCGTGGCAAAATTTTCAAGACCTAAATACTGTTTTGTGCTGTTATCCTTGTCAGGCAGCAAATCCTGGTTGCATGTAGCAGATTTCTTAAGATGGCACTCTCCTGATTGGCTGGAAAATGATACAAACATTGAAGTGAACAAAACTTCTGCTAGGGTTGACTTATTGTCTGGAAGAGGTCAACTTAGTATGCGAATGCAGAAAGAAGGTAATCGTTTTACAGGGCTTTGCTTCCAACAATTAATTGTCATGAAACTCAATTTAAATTCAAATGTAAGGCAATTTAACTTAGACATGATGTCAGGCTATTTATAGAAATTATTAACCATTTCTGTTTTTGAAAAATCTCAGTTATTCAATCATATTCATCAAGTAGTTTCTTCGTGATTTTACGTGATTTTTAAATTTTCTAGACTTTAGTCAGTGATCAAACGTGTTCACAGCAGGACTATTCAGTTATCTTTCATGACTTTAATCAGTGTTCAAACCAAGTATTTAACATGAGCTATGAACTAGTAATATAAAATTTCATCTTGGGAAGGGAAAAGACTGCTGCTAGATCCTAGAGGGTTTCAGTGTGAGCCATGATGGGAAGTTATTGGAAGTACTGCCTTCCCTTCTGTTGAAATGAAGAGCAAAGTGAACTCGATCTAAAAGGTGGTATTTTTTAATACAATGTAACCTTGGATGTCTAAGATATATTGCCATGATTGTGTCACGTGAAAATAAAGATTGATTCAACTTCCTCACTCTCTTAGACTTTGTACTATCTCATTTCTGGTGTTCCTTGTTCCACTTATGGGTTAAAAACCATGCTGTTCACTGAACTATGAGGAAAAATTCATTTCGGTCATTAAATTTTAACTTGTTTCGATCAGATCACTCAACTCAGGTTTGGACAAGGATAAAATTGAAGCCCGAAAGAAGATAGGGGCAATGGAGTTTTGGTGGGGTTGTGGTGGGGAGGATTGACAGGGGGCAGGCCTGGTGCACCGGGGAAGTGGCACTCTTTATGTCTTCAATTCTAGCTAGACGTTGTATTTATTTATTTTTTTTTGTCAATAATGTGCACAAAAATAAGTACTAATTACCCTTTTTTCTATTTATCTTTTGTTTATATTTATTTCTTGGGGCTTTTATCATTTTCCTAATTTTTTTATTTTTTATTTTAAGTAATACCAGGTGATGTTAATTTGTCATTTATTTGTTGGCCTGTCCCAGCTAGCAGCATTATTTGCTTAGTAGGTTGCCACATCCGCATTTCATTAGTCAAAATATTTAAATATTCTCAGGCACAAAAAACTTTAATTTTTTCTGTTAAAAAAAAAAAAGGTAAAAGAACTGTTTCCTCAGGAATAGAAAATTAAGCTATGTTTGAGCTTCATTTTTATTTATTTATTTATTTATTTTTGAAAATGAGTTTTTAATAGTAAATTTTTTTGGAGAATGAGTTTGGAAAAAAATGAATTTTCAGAGAATGAGGCTCAAACAGGGGCTTAATTCTTTTTTTCAGAGATAGCATGGGTTCTCCTACTTTTAATCATGGTTGGGAGATGAAAAGTTATCTGTACATTGATATAATGATATGTTTAAACTTCAATATCGATAATCCAAATGCTAGTCGTTGTTAGGAATGTACTGTCATTTTGAAATGCAAGCAAGAAATGCTATTTTCTTAAATCTATAATAGAACATTGTCTGAAGCGGAGGATATGTTGAGTGTGGGCTTTGTGGATACCTTAGTTATTTTCCCTTCTATTGGCATTTGGTTAATGATAATCTTTTGTGATGAATGAAGAGTGATAAAGCTAAACTGAGGTCCAATCAACAACATACCTATTTACTACAATTTTAAAATACTAGTGAGGAGAACTCGTGTTGCACGTTTGTTGGTGAATATTAAATGTAAGCGTATGTTATATTCACTGATTACCTTAATGTTTGAGACAATTTTTTTTCCAAAAATGGAAAAAATCAAGATAATGACTAAAATTGAAAATTCTACTCTTAAGGATTATCTTTCAACAAACGGAATTCAAATCTGATTTAAATTAATCGAGAAATAACCAAAACAAAATTTACTAAAAAGGAAACAATGCATAAACGAAGGAATTTGCCCAAAATTGACCCACATTTGTTGTTGAATTTTGTTCATTGGCACGTTTTCAATTAAATTTGATTAAAATTTCACTAAAAATGGATAATCTCAAAATTTCTCCAAAAACTAGAAATTGGAGTTCTTAGCTTAAATAAATGAGATAAAAATTTCGAGCAACACCATTCTCCGCGTAGCGCGACCTCAACACTCTCTGTGCTGGACCGATAGTTGTGTGCACTTTTCGTGTTGAACGAATGGTGCTAAAGAGTGCACCGTCCACTCTCCGTGCTGCATGAAGAGTGCTGAACCATGCAGTAGGGAACAACATTCCGCGCTGCTCTAAATCCTACAAAAAGGTAAAATAATTTATAAACAACTTTCAATAAACCAGATACTTCAAGAAACCAATTTTATGATAAAAAAAAAAAAAAAAAGAAATCTGTACAAGAAACAAATATTATTTAAAAAAATTCTATATTTATCATAGGATAGAACATAAGAAGGAAAGCAACTCGGCAGACAAACAAATAAGAAGGGGGATATTACCGTTCAGCAATAGCACGAAATAAAGCCGGGTTTCAAGTGTTGCTCAATAAATTCCTCAAATCTTGCTACTTTCTTTTGTCGTTCACTATTCATATTATCCTTATTACATGACAAAAATGGATTACAAACTAAACCAAGCGCTGATCTAAGATCAGAAATTATGATAAATATGTAGAAAGTTAATTCTTGATTTATAGCCATCAAAATGCAACCTAGACAATATTTCAAACACTCAAATAGTCGCATCTTAAATGGGAAAAAGTGATTTTTAAAGATCAGCCTGCTCATTCTTTTAATCCCTTCAAATCCAGGTCCCAATCCGTATCAATTTAATTTGATCAAATGCATAAACAAAAAAATGCATAAGTAAATTCTATATAGCATATTCAAACATGTTAAGTTAATGAAATTAAATATATTATCTCTTCAAACTCAGGATTATCATCTTGAGATCAAAATTCAATATATAACAACTTAGTTCAAATCGAGCACCGACTCGGATTAGCAATAAAATGTAAAGACTGCATCTCCAATTACAGAATACAGCTTTTAGCAACACCCAGACCACTAAACCACTTACAAACCAAAATCCAGAAACCCCAAATCAAGAAAAGTCACAAATCTTCAAATTATGTAACAGATAAAAAGCGCATACTTATTTTCTATGTAAAAAATAGTTTCTAAGTAGATAAATGTTGAATAATCCCAGTAGATTTTGACCTCTTCTTTGTCTCCATCTATTCTTCTACAGCTATCATTAGCAATTGAAAGGTCTAGCAAATCTTACCTTCATAGAGCAAAAAAGAAAGCTTCTACTCAATTCTTTGAAGCAATTGAAAGCTTAAATTGCGTAACTTACATAAGAGTAACTGATCAACCCCGTCTAAAACCATAATATATACAATTTAGGCCTTCTTTTGCAATTCGAATTCACAGGAGATTTTAGTTTTTTGGATGTTTGGAAAGAAGAGAAAGAAGATGAAGAAGAAGAGTACTACAGGAATGGTAGATTGAATGAAAAATGGAGAAAAAGTACTAAAAACAGACTACCTAATGCTTTCTTCCAGCCCAACGTAATATAAAAAAAGTACATGACGATACAAATTTGCGACACGTGTCCAGCCAAAATTTCGCTCTTTTATATATGTAGGGTTTTACACAATCTAGATGGTTTCATATTTTTGTGACCTAATCAGAAATGGTTTTCTTGCCAAGCAGATACAGAAGATGGAATATTTTTTTGTGACTACTAACCATAGATATAACGACTTTGCTGAAAATGATCTAGGAAAAATTTTATGAAGGGTTAATACGCGCACACACAAAAAAAAAAAAAAAAAAAAAAAAAAAAAACAATCCATGCATAAAAAAATAAATTCTTAATACATATTTTCTTGAGCAACATTTGGGCTAGAGGAACGGGCTATAGTACAGCTCGGCCTATTCCTAAATCCGCCCTTGTGACTAGACAATTGTTTGATCATGAAACTGTATATTTTTCTCATTGTAACAAACTAAAATGAATATCCAAAATTCTATCTTCATTTGTTTTTAAAGGAATGAGAAACATAAAAGCTGCTTGCATCATGTGTTAGGTTTTAATGTAATTGAAGATATTGTGAACAAAAAGGACCAAATTGAAAATGTGTAAAAGTCAAGGAGTTAGGTGCAATTTTGTATAAATGTGTTAGGTCGGTTAGGGTTCAAGCTCTAAATAAGAAAAGAAGAGTCGTCGTAATTTCGGTTGACTCTCGTCAAGACACTGCTCGAGCAATGGAAACAGAATAGTCTTCGCTAGTTGGTCGTCAGGACACTGCTCGAGCGAAACAACGTTGCTGGACTATCGCTCAAGCAAAAGTGTAAACTTAAAAACCCTAATTTTTCGAAAATTTTAACAGGACCATACTAAATGTCCATTATATAAGTACCTACGCCGCTTCACAAAAAACCTTGGATTGAGTGTTGTGAGAAAATACAAATAATATTCCTTATCATTCAATCCATTAATCCTTGAGATTTGCAATTGACAAACATCAAAACCCATAAATAAAACACTAAAAACCCATACTTACAGAGTATAGGTTGAAGATCAAGGAAGGAGACCGGAGTTTCAATTGTTGGAGAACAAGAGTTCTTGGGAAATTCATAGGAGACAGATGAAATCAGAAAGTTAGGAGTTGGTGCAAGAGCACGCAATTTAGGAGGGCTTTGAAATTATAGTGAAGAGGTCAAAATGTATTTGTGTTGATTAAGTCTGATAGTACTGTAAGTTGATTCATTTATAGTATATTCATATTGGCTTGAGCCTGAAGCTTTTAATCCCACAAGAGGTTTTCTCCGTCATCAAATATCCTGTGTTATTTATTTTCAGCAATTTATTATACTGCAGCAATTCAACATATGGTAAATTGCATGTGAATTCATCCGGACTAATTAATAACTATGACTTGTTGCAATTATTTATTAATTTATTTAAATTTTGCATAAACACCTACTCAACCCCCCTCAAGGTGTTAGTTGGGTAGACCTGCATAATTTTCACCATTGACTGAGTTATTCTGCCTATTTGGTTTCCACACTTGGTTGTAATACAGCTAATATCAGTTACCATTCCCGTGTAGTCTCTCTTTCATTTAGGGAAATAAATACGCAGGTAAGGTCCTACGGACTGTCTACTGGTTGACAAAAATTGAGAATACGATAATTTAAAAGATACTGACGATGGAGTCTCCTAGCACATTTTCCTAATTGAATTCTTTTCTTGAAACGATCATTTGCATTCGATCTGTTAAATATTTACAGTGTAATTTAGTTAGAATGAGTCACTCAAGCCAAACCATCAATTGTGTGTTTATTCATTTTAAGATGAATTAAATTGAACTTAAGCTAAAATTTAAATCCTCGTCACAACAGTATTGCTTACTCACTCTTACTATTAATTGTCAACGAACATGTACACTTGTGAGATTTTAACCGTACAGAAATTAATCTTTAACTTTAACTCATTTTATGTACGCTTACGAGATTTCAACGAAACAAAAATTAATATTTGACTTTAATTCATTTTATAAATGATTTATAAATTTGAATACAAGGAATGCTTAAAAGAAAAACTCAGTCCGAAAATGAGACGCAATTATCATTAAAAGTTATAAGTTGTATAATAGGTTGAGAAAACATTTGGATGTGAGAGAGGGCAAAACAGAAAACAAGTTTTTCTCTTAATTTCATTCTTTTTGGTTAAGACTACGTTTATGAAAATATTATTATATTAGTATTATTTCCATATTTCCTGTATTATGTTAAGAAATAAATACTTATGACAAATATAATTAATAGTTCCAGTTTGTTTTAGCTAAAAATTAGATTTTTAGTAATCATAAAAGTTGATAAAATATGTAATTGAAAGTTGATAAAGTATGTGAGTACCAAGAAATGGGTGAATAAAATTAATTGTTGATTTTAATTTAAATTTTAATCAAAATTTTTAAATAAACCAAATAGATGCTTTACATTGATGTGACTTATATTATTTAATAGTCAAATCTATTTGACTCGAGAATGTCTTCTCCCACCTTTCTTTAATTGGGAAATAGATACTCTTGATGGACTATATCTGATTCACAAATATGGGAAGACGTTGAGATCACCAGAGGGAGCTAGATCAGATAGGGACCACGAGTCTATCAAGTACTAACTAGGTACATGATGAAACAAAATATGACTCGAGTACACGGAATTATTTTTTGTTCTTGATTCTAAGATAGCGAACTTATTTTTCCGACTCCGTCCAACCTTGAATTTTCATTTAATTTTTAAATGGCAAATCATGCCATCACTAGTTGGTTAAATTAAAAGATAAAAAAAGCTTCCTTGCATGCACATGGACTATATAACCACCACAAATTTTAGAAGAAGGAAACTCTAATGGTGCAGCGGTAAATTAAAGAGGGAAACAAGATGAAAAAGTGAGGCTGGATAGGACTTTCCTTTTCAAAAGCAGAGTTAGCTGCATTGACAGTTGGGACACGGTTTTACGGATGAGCAGATGGGCTCATTAAGATCCTTCCAACTGTCCACCTCAATATTAGGTTTTTGTACCATTATATAATCCCTGTTTCGGGTCCTAAATTCTCACTAATAAAGACAAAGATATAAATTTTACTTGCAAATTAAGATGACTTCCAAATTTCTTCTGGCGGTTCTTATTGGTGTTCTTGTTTGCAACACCACTGCAAGGAAACTTGTTGGCTCGATTGGTTCTTTCAATGATGAAAAGAATTTCTTTCATCATCCGGGTTTGGGAGGCGGAGGGCTAGGTGGTGGAGGGTTAGGTGGAGGCTATGGTGCTGGTGCTGGAGCTGGCTTTGGTGGGGGTGCTGGTGCAGGCGGTGGACTTGATGGAGGTGGTGGAGGAGGGTTTGGTGGAGGTGGAGGTGGTGGTGGAGGAGTAGGAGGTGGTTCTGGTTTTGGAGGAGGATTTGGTGGTGGGTTCGGAGGTGGAGCTGGAGGTGTTGGAGGAGGAGGTGGAGGTGGAGGTGGAGGTGGAGGTGCATTGGGTGGAGGATCTGGGGGTGGATTTGGTGGAGGAGCTGGGGGTGGAATAGGAGGTAGTGGATTTCCTTGAGTAATTAAAGAAATTTCACTCTTCTTCCCATTAATCCAAACTAGTGATCATTTTCATGGCTCAGTAAAAAATAATGTGTAGAGCCAATTAAACTACTATAAAGCAGATGTTTGATTTGTACTTAAAATTATTCAACAAATTAATGTGAATTTCATTTGATTATGGGCATCTTTCCTTTCCTCATGCTTTGTTCTTTTAATTTTGTCACATATCTTAGATACAAAAATAACTTTTCTTTTTAGTTAGTGAACAATTCAATTTTATTTCAAGTGTTTTTAACTACTGAAACCTAAATTGAACTATTTATAAATGGTTTAGTTCAATTGGATTCAAAACTAAATTGTTGACGTGTCGACATGGACTAAAACCATTATTTCAGTTGAACTTGACCTTTCAATATAGCCAAATTTAATGAGGGTTTTGTCTATATATTAATAAATTTGAAAAAAAAGCTTCGTTTTTTCCTCACAATTTTGTGTATACATATTTATTTATTACACTCAATTCAACCATTCAATCCTTGACCTTTTAATTTTCTAGGTCAATGCTTGAGCTAGTTTAAAAATATAGATGACAACAATTTAATATGAATTTTTTGATTTGAAGAGAAGAAGGTGACAAATAATTGGAATCGTTAATCATACTCATAAATTTGATACACTTATTTGACAAATAATGATGACTTTTAATTTAAGTCCATTTAATGTTCAATATTTTATGGATTTCAAGTGGTTATAACAAATTCTTCTATGATTTTAGTGAAATACATATTAAACGTTGGATTAATTTAAATTAAAGATTACGATTATTTATCAAATAACTGTGTCAAATTTTTGAGCAGGAGGAACGATCCCAATATAGTTATTATCTTCCAAAGTAGAAAAATGAAAAAAAAAAAAAAAAAACCATGTATAGTTATTTGTTTATCCATGTCCAAAAATATATAATTCTCCGTGGAAGGACACAATGATTTGATCAAAAATTCAAAAAAAATAAAATATAATTTGCGCATGTGAAACAAGGAAAAACTTTTCTGCTCAACTGCTCGATCGAGCAAATAGCAAGGGGTAAATTTCTTGTTCCTGTCCGCGCGTGAGATATTTTTACTTGCCGATTCTCGTGCTGAGAATACCCATTAGGTAAAATCTCATTTTTCTCATTTACTTTTAGATCTCTCCAATACTTGAGTCGGGATTACTTAAAGTTGCCAACCAACACTTACCATCATCTCTCTGTTATAATTTGAGGGAAAAAAATATGGATGCATGATGAACTATGGAAGGAAACAGGAAAAAAAAATTGATTGGATTGAAAATAACACATGAAAAGTGGAATAGAAATGTACATTACCATGTAATTGTCAAATATTCAATATGATTTCACAAGATCTAGTTACGTTCAAGTAATGGATTCTAGATCTTCTAATCAATCCAGAGATTATTTAGATTCCGTTAATAATGAGGATTCAGAATACCAGAGAGATTCAACAACTAAAAGAAAGATCATTCTTTGTGATCCTTCCTATAAAATATTGCAATATAATAATGAATACAATCAGCTTCCCAAGTAGCCACCCCTAGAAAGATAAGAGAACATATTTATAACCCACTAAAGAATAAAAACGTTAACTAGTGCACCAATGAATCTACTAATAAACTAATGTAAAACCGTCAAGTTAATTAGATCTTCACTAACTCACATATTAATTCAAGCATTAAACTTCATTGCAAATAACTGATATTCAAGCATTTTATAATCCTTTTTTCGTGTCCTAAATTCACATCAATCAAGTATATCTTTCTGGGACCGATGAAGACAACGCAAGAATTGAGATTTGATGAACCCAATATGAATATAAATAAAGATCACAAAATGACCAAGAACAAGATTAAAGTAAAAGATGCAAAATAAAAGGGAACTGACAAAGGAACGATGTTATTTTATTCAATCACTATGAAAGGAGAGGATTACAGCAATTGACTTCAACTAAACTGAAAGAGAAGCCACGTATTTATAGTACACGAGTCAAATGCTAAAACTAGGAAAAAATATAAAATTAGGAAAAAAATCACGTAAAAGAAAAAGACGTGTCACGTGTCCGACAATTTTTTTCCCTTTCTTCACGGTTTCAAATTGTTTCCTTCCTAATCATGGATTCCAAATGATTCTTTCCATGTTTCTTGAATCCTATTGATTATTTCCTAAAACCATATGGCTCCAACAAGATTTCTTTTCAAAACCCAAGATTGTCAAATTCTTGCCAAATTTCGAGACACATATTTAACAATCTCCACCTTGACTCGAAATTCCTGTGCAACGAACGATGCTTCAAATTTCTCCACCTTGAGAAATGATCCGTCTACATCAGAATAACCAAACTCCTCAACACAGTAACTAAACTCTCCACGAAAACACGTTCTCTCGCTCGGTGTCCACATGTGACACCCGAACCCAAACCCGGGTTCCCAAAATCCCACCTAGAATTAATAATCACTAGACAGGGTTGAAGCACACCCTGTAGCAGAAAACCGCACGAAATGCACGATTAGAAGGCCCCTTGCTAGAACTGTTACTTTCAACGATCCCTAAGGCATTACAGATATTATTGACACCACTAAACCTATGCTCCATGAGTCCACTAGCACAAGAACAAAGTGTATCTGCTGAAATTGGTGGCAAAGCAGAATCACCAACACTCACACGAACAAAGTTCGAAACTGACCCAGAGCCTAACACAAGAGGTAATGTACCAAACTGAATTTCAACCACGGTACTAAACTTGTCCAAATGTCTCTGAATTGGTTCTGCGCTTCCCTGCAAAATGTACTACTAGGATCTCATTCGTCCCTCCAGTACAACCCGGACATCCTTTCGAACCTTCAAGACTCCACCTCCACCAGAAAATTTGCACCCTTTTGCATCCAAAGTACTAAGTGATATGAGATTTTTTGTCAAATCTGGAACATGGCGAACCTGATCAAGTGTCCTCACTGACCCATCTTGTAGCCTCAATCTGACCCGACCGATTCCTACAACCTAGCAAGATTGGTTGTTTCCCATAACAACTCCACCTTGCTTCGTCGCCTCATATGTCTCGAATAATGCCCTATTGGGACACATATGATACGAACATGCAGAATCCAGAATCCACTCCTCAGGTTTGGATTCTCTGTCATACATAGCCAACATCACATCTCCATCATCACAAAAATTCTCAGCAATATTATTCTCGTTCGAATTACCTGATTGTCTTGCATGATTTGCATTCAAATTACCTTTACCCTGCAACTTGTCGCAATCTTTCTTAATGTGATCTTTCTTCTTGCAGTAATAACAATACACATTGCTGTACCTCACCTTCGATCTATCCCTCCATCGATCACCATGAATAACAAGAACATCCCCAACCCTAGATGTAGGATCTCCAACCAACAACTCCATCTTCTCTTTTGAGAACAGGGCGTCGTATATATCCTCAATGGTTAGCGTGTCATGACTATATAATATAGTTTCACGAAACGACGAAAAAAAACTGGGTAGGGAACACAACAGGATCAAGGCCAGATCCTCTTCATCATATTTTACCTTCAATTTCTCCAGATCTACAACAATCTCCTTGAACATAGTAAGGTGGTCCTGCAGTGACTCTCCTTCCGCCGTGCGATGAGAATTCAACTTCTGGTTTAGAATCAGTTTGCTCGTCAAACTCTTTATCATGTACAACTGCTCCAACTTGAGCCACAAAGTAGCCGCTGTCTTTTCCTTCAAGACATCCTGCAGTATATTGTTGGATAAATGAAGATGAATCAATGATGTAGCCTTCCTATCTTTTCGTTACTTCTCCTCCATAGACCAATTTGTTGACATCTTCACAAAACCCAACAAAGCATCATCAAGTTTCATTTGCGTCAACACAGCCCTCATATTTACCTGCCATAGCGAAAACCTTGTATTGTGATCCAGCAGCGGAATATCATACTTCATCGAAGCCATCTCTGAAAACCTCAATCAAATCACGAAAACTTGCAACCTTGCTCCGATACCACTTGCTGGGACCAATGAAGACAACGCAAGAATTGAGATTTGATTAACCCAATATGAAGTATAAATAAAGATCACAAAATAACCAAGAACAAGATTAAAGTAAAAGATGCAAAATAAAAGGGAATTGGTAGAGGAACGATGTTATTTTATTCAATCACTATGAAAGGAGAGAATTACAACAATTGGCTTCAACTAAACTGAAAGAGGAGCCACGTATTTATAGTACACGAGTCAAATGCTAAAACTAGGAAAAAAAAAATATAAAATTAGGAAAAAAATCAAGAAAAGAAAATCACGTAAAAGAAAAAGATGTGTCACGTGTCCGACAATTTTCTTTCCTTTCTTCACGGTTTCAAATTGTTTCCTTCCTAATCTTGGATTCCAAATGATTCGTTCCATATTTCTTGAATCTTATTGATTATTTCCTAAAACCATATGGCTCCAACAAGATTTCTTTTCAAAACCCAAGATTGTCAAATTCTTGCCAAATTTCGAGACACATATTTAACAATCTCCACCTTGACTCGAAATTCCTATGCAACGAACGATGCTTCAAATTTCTCCACCTTGAGAAATGATCCGTCTGCATCAGAATAACCAAACTCCTCAACACAGTAACTAAACTCTCCACGAAAACACGTTCTCCCGTCCGGCGTCCACATGCGACACCCGAACCCAAACTCCGGTTCCCAAAATCCCACCTAGAATTAATAATCACTAGACAGGGTTGAAGCATACCCCTGTAGCAGAAACCGCACGAAATGCACGATCAGAAGGCCCCTTGCTAGAACTATTACTTTCAACGATATCTAAGGCATTACAGATATTATTGACACCACTAAACCTATGCTCCATGAGTCCACTAGCACAAGAACAAAGTGTATTTACTGAAATTGATGGCAAAGCAGAATCACCAACACTCCCACGAACAAAGTTCGAAACTGACCCAGAGCCTAACACAAGAGGTAATGTACCAAATTGAATTTCTACCACGGTACTAAACTTGTCCAAATGTCTCTGAATTGGTTCTGTGCTTCCCTGAAAAATATACAATTTGGGATCTCATCCGTCCCTCCAGTACAACCCGGACATCCTTTCGAACCTTCAAGACTCCACCTCCACCAGAAAATTTGCCCCCTTTTGCATCCAAAATACTCAGTGATATGAGATTCTTTGTCAAGTCTGGAACATGACGAACCTGATCAAGTGTCCTCACTGTCCCATCTTGTAGCCTCAATCTGACCCGACCGATTCCTACAACCTAGCAAGATTGGTTGTTTCCCATAACAACTCCACCTTACTTCACCGCCTCATATGTCTCGAATAACGCCCTATTGGGACACATATGATACGAACATGTAGAATCCAGAATCCACTCCTCAGGTTTGGATTCTCCGTCATATATAGCCAACATCACATCTCCATCATCACAAAAATTCTCAGCAATATTAGTCTCGTTCGAATTACCTGATTGCCCTGCATGATTTGTATTCAAATTACCTTTACCCTGCAACTTGTCGCAATCTTTCTTAATGTGTCCTTTCTTCTTACAGTAATGACAATACACATTTCTGTACCTCACCTTCGATCTACCCCTCCGTCGATCACCATGAATAACAAGATCATCCCCACTCCTAGATGTAGGATCTCCAACCAACAACTCCATCTTCTCCTTTGAGAACATGGCGTCGTATACGTCCTCAATGGTTAGCGTGTCACGACTATATAATATAGTATCACGAAACGACGAAAAAAAATTGGGTAGGGAACACAACAGGATCAAAGCCAAATCCTCTTCATCATATTTTACCTTCAATTTCTCCAGATCTACAACAATCTCCTTGAACACAGTAAGGTGGTCCTGTAGTGACTCTCCTTTCGTCATGCGATGGGAATACAACTTTTGGTTTAGAGTAAGTTTGCTTGTCAGACTCTTTATCATGTACAACTGCTCCAACTTGAGCCACAAAGCAGCCGCTGTCTTTTCCTTCAAGACATCCTGCAGTATATTGTTGGATAAATGAAGATGAATCAATGATGTAGCCTTCCTATCTTTTCGTTGCTTCTCCTCCATAGACAAATTTGCTAGCATCTTCACAAAACCGAGCAAAGCATCATCAAGTTTCATTTGCGTCAACACAGCCCTCGTATTTACCTGCCATAGCGAAAACCTTGTATTGTGATCCAGCAGCGAAATATCATACTTCATCGAAGCCATCTCTGAAAATCTCAATCAAATTACGAAAACTTGCAACCTTGCTCCGATACCACTTGCTGGGATCGATGAAGACAACGCAAGAATTGAGATTTGATTAATCCAATATGAAGTATAAATAAAGATCACAAAATAACCAAGGACAAGATTAAAGTAAAAGATGCAAAATAAAAGAGAACTGACAAAGGAACGATGTTATTTTATTCAATCACTATGAAAGGAGAGAATTACAACAATTGGCTTCAACTAAACTGAAAGAGGAGCCACGTATTTATAGTACACGAGTCAAACGCTAAAACTAGGAAAAAATATAAAATTAGGAAAAAAAAATCACGGAAAGAAAATCACGTAAACGAAAAAGACGTGTCACGTGTCCGACAATTTTCTTTCGTTTCTTCACAGTTTCAAATTGTTTCCTTTCTAATCTTGGATTCCAATTGATTCTTTCCATATTTCTTGAATCCTATTGATTATTTCATTAAACCATATGGCTCCAACAAGATTTCTTTCCAAAACCCAAGATTGCCAAATTTCGAGACACATATTTAACATATCTTTTACTTGCAAATTGAGATGACTTCCAAATTTGTTCTCTTGCTTTTTCTTGGTGTTCTTATTTGCACCACCACAGCGAGAAAGCTAGTTGGCACTGATGGTTCTTTCAATGATGAAAAATTCTTATTTGATCACTGGAATTTAGGAGGTGGCGGTGGCGGCGGAGGTGGTGGTGGAGGTGGAGGAATAGGGGGTGGTTTTGGTTTTGGAGAAGGATGGTGGTGGGTTTGGAGCGGTGCTCAAGGAGGAGGAGGTGGTGGAGGTGGATTAGGTGGAGGATCTGGTAGTGGATTTGGATTTGGTGCACGATATGTAAGTGGAATAGGAGGTTGAGGAATCCCTTGAGTAGCTAAAGAATTTTTAGTTCCCTGCATTTCTGTTTCATACCAGTGTTTGTGGCTCAATTAAAAATAAACTAATAGATTGCATCGATTTTGTAATCAAATTTATTCAAACATATTAATGTAAGCTTCCTCTGGTTGATTAATAAGCCTCTTTCTTTATCTCATGCTTTATTTCTTCCATGCAAATCTTAATGTGTTGTAAAGTTAAGATTGATTTGTTCTTATAATTTTGTCACAAATATAAAAAGTATGTTATAGATGCACATTTTAGAAATTTGAAATTGAATATTTTTAAAGTGAACAATTTATTCAAGCACTTTAATACCATATTCTAAGTGAATAAACTCGTCCAGTACTACTCTCAACCTAATAAGTTATATCCAACTTGATTCTAGTTCTCAATTCAGAATCAACTTTGACAAGCCCAATCTTTAATTGAGTTTGACTAGTGTCACAAAAGATAGTTGGTGTTGTGATGAAAATTTTGGTATTTTATTTTCCTTCGGGTAGGAAAAAAATTTAAAATATCATGGGATGGAACCAAAACTATGTTCGAGCATATATAATCATCAAGCAACAATCAAAATGAAATAAACACATGCATTCTTATGTGTATGGCCATTAAGCCTGGCCTCGAAGTTCTTAAAAATGAGTCGAACTAAAAAAGTTAGGCTCTCAAATCATATTTGTGCGTTTAATTTTTAATTTTTATTATTATTTTTATATATATTTCCCCTCCCTTCCAAAGGGTTTTTAACGAAGTATGAAAACAAATGAAAATCATAGTTGTCCATGCATATAAATACAAAAAAAAGGCAAACAAATTTCCCCACATTTTAGAAGCATATTGTCATGACGTGCATTGTCGTCTTCTTCAAATATTTTACACGACTTTCTTCATTTATTAGTTGCGCCTTCAACCAAATTTTGACAAGACTTATGCGTAAAAAGGTAAGATTTTCTTTCAAATTTTGAAATTTAAAAAATGAAAAAAATTTGGTGTGAAAGATTGTATTAGGTGTTTAGTATTTTGTACAAATTTTATCTTGCGGATCTCAAGAGGAAGGATGTTTAGGATTTGAAACCTTTACCACTGCACCATTAGTAATTGGTTATCATCAAATTATCATTTTTATTTTATCTTCTTTATATTTCGAAAAGCAAAAAAGAAAATTTTCAGCCATCATATCCTTGTTGAAATTGGCTAAGATTAGACAATCTCCATAAAAAAAGGATACATCTCAAGAGATTTGATTCAATTCCATGTACTTGACATTTATCATGAAAAAAGCTTTACGCCTACTTTCATATTAGACCAAGCCATTTCATTTTTCTAAATCAGTCTAAATCAAACAAAACAATTTTTTATGGTTTTGTCTGGTTTCGCACTACAGTTTTTAGCTACAATACAAGTGATTCTTTAACAAGTGAAAACGAAAAAAATATTAGCCTAACATATATCACAATAATAGATAAATTGAAACATTATTAACATAAAGGTTACGGTTATAATATATTGTTATCATTATAGTATTAGAAAAGCAATGAAATAATAAAAGTTTCTACATTAAATTGAAACTTTCAAATTCGTTCTCTGTGAAATAGAAAAGGAAATATTATTGCAAATAATTATACATCAGCAATGAGCCAATAGATGCCAACTATAAATTAAGTTGTTGAAGTATTTGACTAATAAATCAGAAATCTTATGTAAAAAAAGTAATTTTTTTTTAATTGAGTGATTAATTCAGTTTTATTTCAAGTGTTTTTTTTTTACTATTAGAGCCAAAATCGAACTATTTATAACTGTTTAAAATAGTTGGGCTTAAAACCAAAATGTTGCTAGGTCGAAAACCAACAGCTTCGGTTGGCTTGGACATGTTGATGATTTTATCGTTTTATCCCTTAACTAGAATTAAAATACTTCAAATTTTTTTTTTCAGAATTTTAATATATGATCAAGAAGGATTAAAAATATAATTTGGTGGTAGTGGAGATGAAGACGTTACACCAGTTACTAGAATAAGAATTGGAGGCTTGAATATGTTGTGAGAAGGCTATCCTAAAATATTGCTTTTGATGTCGCTTATGAGATACATCACAAAATAGTTGTCTTGGTGAGTTTGGATCAAGCAAAGTTGAAAACTAACGTAGGAAAATGAAAACCTATGTTAAACAAGATTGGACTTGCTGTTTTGACAAGGAAAACTGGAAATTGACTCTCAGATTGATCTGAATAGTGCTTGAAACCAAAGTAATTGGTGTGAAAGATTGTATTAGGTGTTTAGTATTTTGTACAAATTTTATCTTGCGTATCTCAAGAGGAAGGATGTTTAGAATTTGAAACCTTTACCACTGCACCATTAGTAATTGGTTATCATCAAATTATCAATTTTATTTTATCTTCTTTATATTTCGAAAAGCAAAAAAGAAAAATTTCAGCCGTCAATGACTCGGCCCCAAGGTCCAACCTGATATCCTCGTTGAAATTGGCTAAGATTAGACAATCTCCATAAAAAAAAAGGATACATCTCAAGAGATTTGATTCAATTCCGTGTACTTGATATTTATCATGAAATAAGCTTTACACCTACTTTCAAATTAGACCAAGCCATTTCATTTTTCTAAATCAGTCCAAATCAAACAAAACAATTTTTTACGGTTTTGTTTGGTTTCGCACTACAGTTTTTAGCTACAATACAAGTGATTCTTTAACAAGTGAAAACGAAAAAAATATTAGCCTAACATATATCACAATAGATAAATTGAAACATTATTAATATAAAGGTTACGGTTATAATATATTGTTATCATTATAATATTAAAAAAGAAATGAAATAATAAAAGTTTCTACATTAAATTGAAACTTTCAAATTCGTTCTCTGTGAAAAGAAAAGGAAATATTATTTCAAATTATTATACATCCGCAATGAGCCAATAGATGCCAACTATAAATTAAGTTGTTGAAGTATTGGACTAATAAATCAAAAATCTTATGTACAAAAAGTAAATTTTTTTTTTTAATTGAGTGATTAATTCAGTTTTATTTCAAGTGTTTTTTTTTTTTTTTTTTTGACTATTAGAGTCAAAATGAACTATTTATAACAGTTTAAAATAGCTGGGCTTAAAACCAAAATGTTGCTATGTCGAAAACCAACTGGCCTGGGCATGTTGATGATTTTATCGTTTAATCCCTTAACTAGAATTAAAATACTTCAATTTTTTTTTTCAGAATTTTACTATACGATCAAGAAGGATTAAAAATATAATTTGGCGGTATTGCAGAAGAAAACGTTACACCAGGTACTAGAATAAGAATTGGAGGCTTGAATATGTTGTGAGGAGGTTATTCTAAAATATTGCTTTTGATGTCGCTTATGAGATACATCACAAAATAGTTGTCTTGGTGAGTTTGGATCAAGCAAAGTTTGAAACTAACGTAGGAAAATGAAAACCTATGTTAAACAAGATTGGACTTGCTGTTTCGACAAGGAAAACTGGAAATTGACTCTCAAATTGATCTGAATAGTGCTTGAAACCAAAGTAATTGGAGTGAAAGGTTGTATTAGGTGTTTAGTATTTTGTACAAATTTTATCTTGCGTATCTCAAGAGGAAGGATGTTTAGAATTTGAAACCTTTACCACTGCACCATTAGTAATTGGTTATCATCAAATTATCATTTTTATTTTATCTTCTTTATATTTCGAAAAGCAAAAAAGAAAATTTTCAGCCGTCAATGACTCGGCCCCAAGGTCCAACCCGATATCCTTGTTGAAATTGGCTAAGATTAGACAATCTCCATAAAAAAAGGATGCATCTCAAGAGATTTGATTCAATTCCGTGTACTTGATATTTATCATGAAAAAAGCTTTACGCCTACTTTCAAATTAGACCAAGCCATTTCATTTTTCTAAATCAGTCCAAATCAAACAAAACAATTTTTTACGGTTTTGTTTGGTTTCGCACTACAGTTTTTAGCTATAATACAAGTGATTCTTTAACAAGTGAAAACGAAAAAAATATTAGCCTAACATTTATCACAATAGATAAATTGAAACATTATTAACATAAAGGTTACGGTTATAATATATTGTTATCATTATAATATTAAAAAAGAAATGAAATAATAAAAGTTTCTACATTAAATTGAAACTTTCAAATTCGTTCTCTGTGAAATAGAAAAGGAAATATTATTTCAAATTATTATACGTCCGCAAGGAGCCAATAGATGCCAACTATAAATTAAGTTGTTGAAGTATTGGACTATAAATCAGAAATCTTATGTACAAAAAGTAAATTTTTTTTTTAATTGAGTGATTAATTCGGTTTTATTTCAAGTGTTTTTTTTTTACTATTAGAGCCAAAATCGAACTATTTATAACTGTTTAAAATAGTTGGGCTTAAAACCAAAATGTTGCTACGTCGAAAACCAACAGCTTCGGTTGGCCTGGGCAGGTTGATGATTTTATCGTTTAATCCCTTAACTAGAATTAAAATACTTCAATTTTTTTTTCCATAATTTTACTATACGATCAAGAAGGATTAAAAATATAATTTGGCGGTAGTGGAGAAAATGTTACACTAGTTACTAGAATAAGAATTGGTGGCTTGAACATGTTGTGAGGAGGCTATCCTAAAATATTGCTTTTGATGTCGCTTATGAGATACATCACAAAATAGTTGTCTTGGTGAGTTTGGATCAAGCAAAGTTGAAAACTAACATAGGAAAATGAAAACCTATGTTAAACAAGATTGGACTTGCTATTTTGACAAGGAAAATTGGAAATTGACTCTCAAATTGATCTGAATAGTGCTTGAAACCAAAGTAATTGTAAACTAAGGAAATCCCAGCCGTATATTAGATTGATTCAACTGCCAAAATCGATTGACCCATGACTAGTTTGGACGGTTTAATATCCAAAAGTTCTTAAGAGGTTAATTGGGCCTAGCATGATAGTTAGGTTCTTTAAAAAATGCTTCTCTAAGAGAATTTCAATGACACTGCATCTTCAATCCTTCTTCTTTCCATTGCTCCGAACCCTAAATGTCACAGTCCACGAAGAACCCATCCTTGTCTCTAACTTCACAGGGATTCTTGAATTCCCAAAATATCCTCCATCTAACAAATCATTGACAAGCTTCATGGCTTCAGCTATGTCGAAGAAGACGAAGAAAATCAAAATGTAAAATCTAAGCACCTGATTGTCTCCATTTAAATAAAACTATTTAGTTCTTACACTTATTTTCAGCTACATATTCACACAACAAAATATTTTGTACACAAATTCAAAACTTTTTAATCACACATTCTTAAAAAAATCACACATCAAACATGCGCTAAAATGGGTGTTCACCTCGTGAATTTTTTTTCATTACCCACCAAATTGCCCGATTTCTGTTTAGGGAACACGCTTGATCCAAGAAACCAGTGCCAGTGCCCGAGTATGGGAATGCGATGCTGATTTTTCATGAGTGAAGGAGTGCGCTGCTTTTTTTATTTTTTTTTATTTTTTTGCATAGATAATTGTTCAGTTTGTGCGCCGGTGTTGCATGAATTAGATCAGTTGAGCCTTTCAAGATTTTCTTGTTGTGGGCTGGATACGTACTTTTATTGTACAATTTGTATTGTTTATTTTTGTTATGATTAAGTTCAAGATATTAGGCAATATTCATCAACCATAAATGACAGAAATATAACAAAAATGAAAGACAAATAACACAAGAGATCTTTGTCCTAAAACAAAAGGTTCAGAATAAGCTCCTAATCCCCTTTTGTAGATTATCACATTAACCTGAACCAAAGACCGTCCAATATTACAATTCAATCCCAAAACTCAGAAATCACTCAAGATTTACTGAAAACCCTCACGAATACAAACCGCAGTTCCCTTAAGAACTATACATGAAATCAATTACCATTTACTGATGATCACTCAAGATTTGTAGTACATGATTTCATCTAAAAGATAAAGTATCATCAATTTACACTCGAGAGAAGCGGCTGAAAAATGACACTCAGAAGTCAGAGAGAAAGGAAGACGAACAGCCCCAAAACAAATGTAATGAATTAATGAATCATAACCCTAGACACCAATGACAAGTAAATAGAAGTCACCAGAGGGTCATCAATCAAATGGCCGAGGAGGCAACACTTGGCATCATCTTATTTACTCAGCCCACTAATAAGGTCGCATTTTAGAAACACTTAGTTTAGTTCAAAAAATTATAAGGCATCAATTAATCAACATGTTTTTCTTCACAATTAAATCAAACCGGTCAATAGTCAACAATTCATCCATCCAGTCAGCGAATCGACTCCACATCATTGTGCCACATCTTCACAATTTTGATTGTGGTTGAATTTTCTTCATATGCAATAGCTACAAATACCAGGCAAATATTTGAAAATGGGATAGATTTTCTGCCGCAGTCCATGCGGTTACAAATATTTACTTGCTAATTCTCGTGCCTAAGGATACCATCAAGAAAAATCTCATTTCTTGCATTATCTTTTAAAATCTCTCTAATACTTGTGTTGGAATTATATAAAAGTTGCCAATTAACACTTACCATCATCTCTCTTTATATATAATTTGGAAAAAAAT
>NW_019258717.1:230599-293618 GCF_002742605.1 Olea europaea var. sylvestris
TGCAAAAACTGATATTCAAGCAATATATAATCCCTTCTTCTTGTCCTAAATTCTCATCAATCAAGAGCTATCTTTTACTTGCAAATTGAGATGACTTCCAAAATTGCTCTCTTGGTTCTTCTCGGTGTTCTCAGTTGCACCATCACCGCAAGAGAACTAGTGGGCTCAGATGGTCTTGTCAATGATGAAAAATTCTTCTTTGATAATGGGAATTTAGGAGGTGGCGGAGGCGGTGGCGGTGGAGGTGGAGGTGGAGGATCAGGGGGTGGTTCTGGTTTTGGAGAAGGATTTGGTGGTGGATTTGGAGGTGGTGCTCAAGGAGGAGGAGGAGGTTTTGGTGGCGGAGGCGGCAGTGGAGGCGGATTGGGTGGAGGATCCGGTAGTGGATTTGGATTTGGTGCAGGATACGGTGGTGGGATAGCACATGCAGCCGTGGAAGAATTCATGGTGTAATTAAATAAGTCTCAGTCCCTTGCATTTCCATTTCATATCTAGTGATTATTTTCATGGCTGAATTAAAAATAAACCACTAGATTGCATATGTTTGATTTTGTAATCAAATTTATTCAAACATATTAATCTAAGCCTCATTTGGTTGATTAATAAGCGTATTTCCTTACCTCATGCTTTATTTCTTCCATGCAAGTATTGTAAGGTTGCGATTGGTTTGTTCTTATAATTTTATCACAAACATAAAAAGTAAGTTATAGCACACATTTTAGACATGTGAAATTTAATATTTTTAAAGTGAACAATTTTTTCGAGCACTTTAATACCATATTCCAAGTGAATAAACTTGTCTAGAGCCAATCCCAACTTAGTAAGTCATTTTCAACATGGTCCTAATTCTCAATTTAGAATCAACTTTGTAATGCTCAATCTGTAATTAAGTTTGACTAGTGCCACAGAAGACATTTGATGTTTGGTGGTTTATTTTTCTTTGGGTTGGAAAAAATTTAAAATAGCACAAAATGTGAATAAAAATATGTTTGAGTGTATATAATCATCGAGTAACAATCAAAATGAGATAAAACATGCATTCTTATGTGTATGGCTATTAGGCCTGGCCTCAAATTTCTTAAACCTGAGTCGAACTAAAAAAGTTAGACTCTGAAATCGTATTCAAGCATTTAATTTAATTTAATTTTTTCCCCTTTATAAGGGTTTTTAGTGAAGTATGAAAATAAATGAAAATTATAGCTGCTCATAAACACAAATACAAAAATAATGCAAACAAAATTTCCTACATTTAGAAACATATTGTCATGACAGGCAGTCGTCTTCTTCAAGTATTTTGTACAATTTTCTTCGTAAAATAGTCGTGCATTCAACCAAATTTTAATGAGATTTGAGTGTAAAAAAAAAAAAAAAAAGATTTTTCTTTGAAATTTTGAAATTGAAAACCCGAAAATAATTTGGTGCGAAAGACTGTGCCCTTGTCTGGGCTTTATTTTTTTCAAAACTCATTTTTTTTCTAAATTTATTTTCAATCACATTTTTTCATAAAAATAGTTTTACACACGTGAACCCAAATATCTTATTTTTTAAATACAGATTCTTTCAAAAGTCACTATTTCAAAACTCATTTTTTCTGCAAGATGGAATCAAATAAGGCTGGTGCTAATTGTTTAGTATTTTTTATAAATTTTATCTTGTGTATCTCAAGAGGAAGGAAGTTTAGAATTCGAACCAATATGCCCATGGGCCAGTACGAAATGTTTACCACTACACCATTGACTACTTGTCAACAAATTATCATTTTAAAATGAAATTTTTTGGCCCATAATGATTCTTGGCCTGAGGTGGTTGCCTCTTCTGCCTCGCCCCTGATCTAGTCTCACTTACAAGGGCGGATGCAGATATTTTGAGTTAGGGGGACGATCAAACTTGCAAAAAAGTTGTGATAATTTTTCATTCAAAAATCTATATCTAATATTTTTATTTTTTCAACCATATAAATTTTACATCCAACAATTCACACGGGCATGACTTTTTCGGATGTAAAATTTCGAAAGTTTTTGATGTCATATCCTATGTAGAATTTCCTAATAAAGTGATATAAATTATATTGAAAATTTGTATCGCAATAATAATAATTGATTTTTTTTAAAAAAAAATATGAATTATATGCATCTTTTTAACGATTTTCGATATCTATTTGGACCATTTGATATGCCTATAATGTAGTTCTCGAAATGAGCTTCGAGATGACATAAGTGATTTGTGGATTCAGCTAGTGTATGATCGTCAGAGAATTTTTAAAGTTAGCCTATTATCGAATCTCTCGAAATATTAGTTTGGAATGGACTACTTAACATTTAGTACGGTTAATCGTTTCGTGCGTCATTAACAACGTAGAAAACTAGGCTATGACTACTTTGAAAAGATATTAAGGACGCAATCTTTTGACTTCGTTTGATAATATAATGATTTCGAAAATTGAGACAAAAACATAAGGGAAAAAATGGCCCCAAAGTTGGAAAGTCATGTGAACCCATGCCCACCCCTGTGTCTGTCTATGTGTACTTGTTGAAATTGGCAAAGATTGCACAATCACCATGAAAAAAAGGATGCATCTAATGAAATTTGACTCAATTCCGTATGCTTGATATTTGTCATTAACAAAGGATTACATATACTTTCAATTCAGACCAACCAATTTCATTTTCTAAATTAGTCCAAATCAAGCAAAACAACTTTTATTATTATTAAACGGGGAGGTAAATATGATACACTATGAAGTATATGATTGTATAAAGAAAACAAGATTAAAAGAAAGAAATTGATTGACAGAGGAACAATATTTTATTCAACCACCAACGGAGAAAAATAATATTATTATAGCAATCTCAACAATATCTAAACTGATTGAAGAGTCTACTATTTGTAGGGGATATGGCAAAACCCTAGAATTAACCTAAAAGATGGAAACTAGGTAAAATATGCGTAAAACCGACAAAAGGAGAAAGACTCGCACGATGCCATTGCTCGAGGGCTGTCTAGCGACAGGGAGCGTCAAGCGAGAGCTCGGGGATGCTTCAAAAGTTCGCCTATTGCTCGAGCAGCTAGCTAGCGACAAGCTAGCGAAAATGATTAATTTTTCTTCATAGTCTATAATTTTGATCTCTTGAAGATTACTACACCAAATCACGTAATCCTAAATCGAATTTGGGTCACAAGCCCAATAAAGTTCTACCTTGAATCAAATTTTGATACAACGAATGAAGCTCCAAATTTTCTTTTCCTGAAAAATAAGTTCGACTACAACGAAACAACTAAACTCTTCAACCTAAACCAAACTACTCCAGCAACACAAAATATATTTTCCCTCTTGCACAATATCCAACACAGATACATGAACCTAAATAAAGGGTTTCCCAAAATTCACAAAGAATTTAGAAATAACAAAAAGGATTGAAGCACACCTTGTAGCAAAATCAACTTTCAATGCTTTCAAAGAAAGCCCCTTGCTAGTCTCAATACCTTCAAAAATCTTAAAAGCATGCGCAACCAAATCAGTGTCCCCGTACCTATCTCTAACGGGTTTGTCCCTAGCAGTTGAATACGATGGAACTGCGGACAATGCTAGCAAAACGGAATTAACTATATCCTCCAAACTTGACTGAGTAGTATTATTCAATATGAACCCAGACCCAAATCCCAAATGTACTGTACCAAACTGAATATCAACCACGGTACTAAACCTGTGCTGACTTTTCTTTATCGATTTTTGCCCGACCCTGTAGGATGTATAATCGGGACCTTTTTCGCTCCTCCAATTCAATATAGAGATCCTTCTGAACCTTCAAGACTCCACCTACTCCAAAAAATGTGTACATCTTCGAATTAAGAGTACTCAACTAAATGAGATTATTTTTCAAAACTGGAATATGCCAAACGTGATCAAGTGTTCAAGATGTTCCATCTATCAGCTACAATTTGACTATCTCAATACCAGCTACTTGACAAGATTCGTTGTTACCCATGACAACGACACCTTGTGTCACTGTTTCATATGTCTCAAACAAATTCCGATTGGAACACATATGGAACACACAAGCTGTATCCAAAATTTACTCCTCGTCAGGTTTAGATTACACGTTAGAAATCGCTAATAGATCTCTATCACTCAAATAGTCCTCAACCATGTTGGCTTCGTCCGAAGTATTTGATTGCTTTCTATAATTTGCATGTTACCGAAATCTTTGTTCTGCAACTTTTCACAATCTCTCTTGATGTGTCATTTCTTCTTACAATAAAAACAAACCTGATTGTTGAACTCGACCTCAACTTACCTTTTCGTCAATCACCATGAATTACAAGACCTTCTCCATCTCTCGACTCAGATCCAACTAGCTGCTTCATCTTCTCTTTTGAGAAAAGGTCATCATACACGTTTTAATGGTAAGAGTATCACGACTACACAAAATCATGTCCCTAAATGAAGCAAGCAACGAACACAATAGGATCGGGGCCAAAGCTTCTTTATCATACTTTACCTCTAATGTCTCCAAATCAACGATGATCTCCTTGAACGCAGCTAGATGATCTTCTAAAGAGCCACCTTCTATATTGCGGGGAGAATACAACATTTGTTTTAGATGCAATTTACTCATCAGAATTTTAGTCATGCACAATTGCTCCAACTTCATTCTCCTTCAAAATGTTCTGAAAAATATTATTACAAAAGTAAAGATGAACCAATAAAAGTGCCTTCCGATAGTTCCGTTGTTTCTCATCTATCGTCCAAGTTGTGGGCATCTTGTCAAATCCCAATAACATATCATCTAAATCCATTTGCACCAATACAGCTCCAATCTTCACTTGCCACAACAAAATCTTGTATTGCAATTCAAAAGCGGAATTTCATACTTCATGGTTGCCATCGATAACAAAAACCACAGACAAAATCACAACTTTGCTTTGATAGTACTTGTTATAAAATAGGAAGGCAAATATGATACAATATGAAGTATATGATCGTACACAGAAAACAAGATTAAAAGTAAGAAATAGATTGAGAGAGGAGCAATATTTTATTTAACAATTAGTGGAGAAAAATAATATTGTTACAGCAATCTCAACAATACCTAAACTGAATGAAGAGTCTATTATTTATAGAAGAAATGTTAAAACCCTAGAAGTAACCTAAAAGATAAAATCTAGGTCAAAATATGCGTGAAACCGACAAAAGGAAAAAAAACTCGCACGATGCCATCTAGCATTTGGTGAGAGACCGTCTCGTTGCTCGAGCGAGAGCTTGGTGACAGGTGAGCAAAAGCTTATTGCTCCAAAAGTTTGTCTACTACTCAAGCGGCCAGCTAGTAATATGCTAGCGAAAATGCAGCAACTTTTTTTCCCGATTCGTAATTTTGATCATTCCAATATTGTTACTTCAAATCATGTAATCTTAGACCGAATTTGGATCACAAACCCAACATTTATGATTTCATTTGGTTTCAGTCAACGTTTTTAGCTACAATACAAGTAACCTTTAACAAGTGAAAACCAAAAAAAATATGAGCCTAACATAAAACGCAACACATAAATTGAAAATTTATTAACATAAAGGTTACAATTATAATTTATTGTTATTATTATAATATTAAAACAAAGAAATAATAAATTGAAAATTTCAAATTGCTTTCTGCCAATGAAAATGAAACATTATGGCAAATTATCATACACCCTAAAGACCCAACAGATGCCGACTGTAAATTAAGTTGTGGAAGTATTGAACTAATAAATCACAAATCTTATGCACAATTTTTTTTTCCTGTGACTAATTCAATTTTATTATGTGTTTTTTGACTATTGAAGTCTGAATCGAACTATTTATAGCAGTTTAAAATAGTTGGGCTTAAAACCAAAATGTTGATGGGGTTGACGTGAACAAAAACCAACGGCTTTGGTTGGCATGGGTGGGTCGACAGTTTTTATTGTTTTATCCCATAACTCGAATTAATATACTTCAAATTTTTTTTTCAAGAATTTTACCATCCGATCAAGAACGTTTGAAAATATAATTTGGAGGTAGAGGAGAATAAAACATTATACCAATTAGTGAAGAAGAATAGGAGGCTTGAATATGTTCTGAGAAGGCTATCCTAAAATATTGCTTTTGACGTTGCTTATGAGATACGCCACAAAATAGTTGTCTTGGTAAGTTTGGATTAGGCAAAGTTGAAAACTCACATGGGAAAATGAAAACCTATGTTGACGAAATAGGTTTGGACTTGCTGCTTCGTCAAGGAAAACTGGAAACCAGCTAAAATATGTCTGAATAGTGCTTGAAACCGAAGTCTGATGTTCCGAAATTAATGCCATATTTTCAGCTGCCAATGTCTGATGTTCTGAAATTTCAGTTGGGTGTAGGACTAATAATTGCAGAGGCCACCCTCTCCACAAACTCAAGTTTGTCAAAAATTGTTCCATGAGTGTAGAAACTATGTTGTTCAGAGTCGTCAAAGGGATACCTGTTGATTCCAAAAGTGATGTAAGATTGAGATTAATGACAATAATGAAATATTCAAGATCGCACCACGAAAACAAGATTAAAGTAAGGTAGAAAAAAGAGAAACTAAGCAGAGGAACGATGAAATTTATTAAATCGACAATATGGAATGAATAATACAGGACAACAATAATGCTTCATCTAAAACTGACAAAGGAGTCTCTAATTTATAGGTCACGTCCATAAGCCTAATGGAGTCCTCAAATGTAAGAAAATATATTGGAATTAGGCTAAACCGCTTGAAAGAAAAAAATCTTGGATGTAATTTGATTTCTTTCCAAATTCAAGCCAAACGTGATCTTCCAAGATTTCAACCCAATTTTGAGGTATTAAACCTAATAATACCTTGGTTGAGAAACTTGATGATATATGCTAGGTAAACTTCATGCAACCGAGTGGGAGATAACTTATTTTGCTTCTTTTCGTGGTCTCGTGCTAGTGTTGTGAATCAGGATAATGAGATTCAGTTACATTTAAAGTCTGTCTTTATGGCACGAGATCTTGTGATTGACTTCTATAAAAGTACACGATTATTTGTTCACTATGGAGGAAATTGAATTTAAGGTTTTATGAGTTCTCGAAAAAGTTTACCTTTGAGAATGATTTTTAGGTTTTGATTATAGGTTTACGATTCAGTGGAGACGATGTTAAATTTGGATGAAGTTATAAAGATGACAACTCAGCCTGAAGAAACCACCACTGCAGACGACTTATGAAATCGTTTCAAAAGACATTGCTTAATCTTTGGTTGCAAAAATGAATACTAATCGAAAGCATCCACGAAAGATCTAAAGAACAATGATTCTCACCCAACTCACCAACCATTCTCATTGACATTTTCAGAGAAGCCCCTAAAGCCCAGAGCCTCTCTGGTAGATAAACCTTCTAGTTTAGTTGAAAATGATCTAGGAAAAATTCAGGACGAGTTAATACACAACAGAAAAAAAGAGGAAAAAAAGAAAGAATTCACACATAAAAAAATATTCTTAATATATTTTTTCTGAGTAACATTTGGGCAGGAGGGACGGGTTCTAGCACAGCTCGACCTATTCCTAGATCCGCCCCTATGACTGGACAATTGTTTGATCATGAAATTGTATATTTTTCTCTCTGTAACAAACTAAAATGAATATCCAAAATTCTGTCTTCATTTGTTTTTAAAGGAATGAGAAACAAAAAAGCTGCTTGTACCAAGTGTTAGGTTTTAATGTAATTGGCGATTCTGTGAACAAAAAGGACCAAATTGAAAATGTGTAAAAGTCAAGGAGTTAGGTGCAATTTTGTATAGATGTGTTAGGTAGGTTAGGGTTCAAGCTCCAAATAAGAAAAGAAGAGTCGTCGTAATTTCGCTTGACTCTCGTTAAGACACTGCTCGAGCAACGAAAACTGAATAGTCTTTGCTAGTTGGTCGTCAGGACGTTGCTCGAGCATAAGTGTGAACTTAAAAAACCCTAATTTGCACTTTTCAAGAATTTAATAGGACCATACTACCCAAAACATCCATTATATAAATAAGTGTGCAGCTTCACAAAAAATCTTGGATTGAGCATTGTGAGAAAATACAAATACTGTTCCTTATCATTCAATCCATTGATCCTTGAGATTTGCAATTGAAAAACATCAAAACCTATAAATCAAACACTAAAAACCCATACTTACAGAGTATCAGCTAAAGGCTGAAGATCAAGGAAGGTTACCGGAGTTCCATTTGTTGGAGAACAAGTAGTTCTTGGTAAATTCATAGGAGATAAATGAAATAAAAAAGTCAGGAGTTGGTGCAGGAGCACGCAATCTAGGAGGGCTTTGAAATTACAATCAGGAGGTCAGAAAGTATTTGTATTGGTTGAGTCTAATAGTACTGTAAATTGATTCATTTATAGTAGATTCATACTAACTTGAGCTTGAAGTTTTTAATCCCGCAAGAGGTTTTCTCCGTTATCAAATATCTTGTGTTATTAATTTTTCAGCAATTTATTATACTGCAGCAATTCAACATATTGTAGATTGCGTGTGGATTTATCTGGACTAATTAATAACTTTGACTTATTGCAATTATTTATTAATTTATTTAAATTTCGCATAAACACCTACTCAACCCCCTCAAGGTGTTAGTTGGGTAGAATTGCATAATTTTCACCATTGACTGAGTTATTCTGCCTATTTGTTTCCACCCTTGGTTGTAATACAGCTAATATCAGTTACCATTCCCGTGTAGTCTCTGATTCATTTAGGGAAATAAATACCCAGGTTAGGTCCTACGGACTGTCTACTAGTTGACAAAAATTGAGAATACGATAATTTAAAAGATACTGACGATGGAGTCTCCTAGCAAATTTTCCTAATTGATTTCTTTTCTTGAAACGATCATTTGCATTCTGTTAAATATTTACAGTGTAATTTAGTTAGAATGCCATCAATTGTGTGTTTATTCATTTTAAGATGGAATTAATTGAACTTAAGCTAAAATTTAAATCCTCGTCAGAGCAATACTGCTTACTCACTTTTACTATTATTTGTCAACAAACATGTACACTTGCATATTTTAACCATACAGAAATTAATCTTTGACTTTAACTCATTTTATGTATGCTTACGATATTTCAACGAAACAAAAATTAATGTCTGACTTTTAACTCATTTTATAAATGATTTATAAATTTGTATACGAGGGATGCTTAAAACAAAAATTCAGTCCGAAAATGAGACGCAATTATCATTAAAAGTTATAAGTTGCATAAGAGGTTGAGAAAACATTTGGACGAGAGAGAGGGCAAAACAGAAAACAAGTTTTTCTCTTAATTTCATTCATTTTGGTTTAGACTACGTTTATAGAAACAAAATGAATAGAAATCACGAAATACGTCAAGAACGAATTTGAGGCTTGAACACGAGATCGTTGTCCTCAAACTATATTTGCCCCATCTCGGGATTGAATGAGATGTTTAAGGGTTTTGGCAAACGGTTTGTAGGATTATATCAAGCATTGTAAAGGATTTAACACCAAAGCACAAGTGCAATACTTCAAAACTTTAAGAACACAAAGGAAGATCTTGAATATGAATGTAAATCAATAGTTTGATTCAATATGGAATGATATATGGATCTCAAGATGTTTTCAATTATTCTAATAATGTTTGTATTGATCATTCATCACCTATTTATAGGCCTCAATCAATACATCATGAAATGGTGCCAAAACAAGATGAAAAGTGGTAACTTTTAATCCAAAACGGCTCCCAAGTTTCAAATTGAAAAATCAGCCAACGGTTATTTTTAACACTATGCGCAAGCATAGTATAAACCGTGCATAAGCATAGTAGAAGCAAAATTTAATTCTGATTTTGCCAATACACATCTCGTGTACACGCAAAATTAAGTACGCACAGGCAAAAAATTAAATTTTGCATTTTTCAATTTCTTTTGATTCTACCAATTCCACAATTGAGCCCAACAATAAGTCCATTATCATTCTATTGATTTTGAACAAATTTTCAACAATCCCCCACTTGTTCAAAATCATTACGATCACATATTCAAAAAGATGACACTTATGCATAAGGATTAGATATCTTTCGATTTGAATCTAACCATAGTGTAATTCAAACAAAGTAAAGTCGGAATTAGAGGTAGCATGGAAGTTTGAACCAATTATTTCTTGTGACAATACCGGTAAGAACACACACATAAGTATCACGTGTTCTCAAATTCCTTAACTCGCTTAGCGCTTTTATGGCCTTGCGCTCATCCTATTCGACAAACTTTTAAGAGAGAAACTCAAACTCTCTATTGAGGCGGCACCACCTCGAAGTTAGTTTAGGTAAAGTTCTTCCAGTACCTTTGTTACTTTTAGAGGTACTTGTATTTTAGCTCTGAACTTCATTAAGAGCTTTAAGCTCAACCCTCACTTCAGTAACAACCAACATTATTTAATTAGGATAGAGTCATTGCGGATTTGAATAATGCTGCAACCATCCACATATCGAATGACTTGTTGTTACCCTTTGAAACCGTAGATTACTTTTTGAGTAATGACAGGTAGGGTTGCCGTCATTGGTGGACCTTTTTAGTTAAGAAGTTTCAACCTCATCCTACTCGAAGTAGACACCACTAAATCTCTATTTAGTGCTTTAGTTAAAGGATTCGCTAAATTCTCAATTGACCTTACATAATTTAGGGAAATTATTCCATCTTTGATTAATTTCCTTATGTGGTGTAGTCATGTCTCAGACTCATATGTTTAGACTTTCCATTGTATACCTCGTTATATGCCTTTGCTAATGTGGCTTGACTATCACACATGATAGGTATTGAAGAAATATTCTTCGATCCCAAAGGTATCTCATATAAGAGATCCTTAAGCCACTCGACCTCTTTCTCGGTATCCGATAAAGCCACAAATTCAGATTCCATGGTTGAGTGTGTTATACATGTTTGTTTCTTTGATTTCCAAGAAACAACACCTCCTCCAAGAGTGAATACCCAACCCGAAGTGGATTTACTTTCACCCGTGCTAGATATCCAACTAGCATCGATAAATCCTTCCAATATTATTGGAAATTTAGTATATTGTAGGCCCAAGTTCTTGGTTTTCTTTAAGTATCCAAGAACTCTCACAATAGCCTTCCAATGATCATTACTCGGATTGCTAGTAAACCTACTAAGTTTACTTATAGCATAAGCTATATCTGGTCTTGTGCACTGAACAGCATACATAAGACTCCCTATAGCACTTGCATATTCCAATTGAGCAATTGTCCTTCCATCATTCTTTATTAGTTTTGAACTTGGATCAATCAGGGTACTACATTCCTTTATGTTCAAATGTTTGAACTCATTTATCACATTCTCAATATAATGTGATTGACTTAGATAGTAACCCACACTAGTCTTTGTGACTTTGATACCTAAAATGGTATCCATTTGTCCAAGATCCTTCATCTTGAATGTAGAAGAAAGAAATCTCTTTGTTTTTTCTATTCCGTCCATGTGATTACTCATAATCAGCATGTCATCAACATACAAGCATATAAATGTCACATAATCATCACAAACTTTAGATTATAAACATTTATCAACGCTATTATGTTTAAACCCGAATGATATTATTGGTAAGTCAAACTTCTCATACCATTTCTTTGGTGCTTGCTTCAGACCATATAAAGATTTCACCAACTTGCACACTTTATATTCATTTTCAAGTAGGGCAAACCCTTCGGATTGTTCCATATAGACCTCCTCATTGAGGTCTTCGCTTAGGAATGCCGTCTTAACATCCATTTGATGAACATGCAAGTTATATATTGAAGCCAAAGTGATGAGTTTGTTACACTCATGATTTTTGCACAATTTTAGCTTGATTTTTGCTAGATCTTGTGAGTATAGAACATTTTTGATGTGTTTGTTAGTGTTGTTTTGAAGATTAGGAAAAACGATGTGAAAAGAGTATTAAAGTAGACGAAGAGGCCAAAAACACGAAATTGGGGCATAAAGACGGCGCTTAGGTGCTGCATTCATAGCGCCTAGGCGTTACGAAACTGAAAAAGATGAAATTTGGACCCGAGAGGCAGCGCCTAGGCGCCGCAACCATAGCGCCTAGGTACTGCGATTGAAGATCTTGGACACGTTTTTTTGGGCCTTTTTAAATCCATAAAAATCCTACTTTTACATAAAACGGAGGGGCACCTATAAATACATCTTCCTCATACTTTTGGAGGGTTCTTGACATATTGGAGAGAAAACAACAAGAAGGGAGATTCAAAAGAGAAATTCAAGAAGATTAACACCAAGAATTGAAGATTGGAAGCATTCATTGGAAGAGGAAGGAGATCTTGGTGCAAGAATTCTACTTTTTCTTCTACATCTTTATTACAAACTTGGTGATGTATTCTAAGACAAATTCATACTTTTCTTCTTGTATTATGAGTAGCTAAATTCATTGTTAGGGGGAATAATGTAACCAATTGGGATCTTTTACATTCTCTTATTAAGACTTTCAGTTTTTAATTCTTTTATGTGTTGATTTTGCTATGAGTTGAATGCACTAAATTATCTGATCAACAATTTGATGATTTTTGTGAATTCTTTACAAATAGAGATATGAGTTTAGGATTTAGATCATGTAGTAAAATCTAGTTTATTGGTATAACGGGTAGAGATACCTATACCATTTATTGCGGTCATAATTGACTTCCTAAGACATAGAACTCGTTTAACTAAGTTGAATTTGCATAGAGATATGAAATTTAATAAGTTGAATAGGCTCAATGAGAACTTGAGAGGGGTAAATTGAATACAATAGGAGAATTCAACCGAACACTACATTAGAATTGAGTTTTAATTTGAGATGTAAATGTGATCAATTGGTGAAGTTATTCTACCCTAACATCTATTCATTATTTGATTCTCCAATCAACTGTGTGAACATTCATTTATTTTCTAGAATTTATATTAAAACCCAGATTTTACAACCTTTGATTTGCGTTAGTCAAATAGTAGTTAAAGAAAGATTGAATTAAGCGCTAGAAAATAGTCCTTGTGGGATCGACAAATCGGACTCTTAGGTCCACTATTACTTGTTACGGGTCGTACACTTGTGAAACAAAATTTTACAACAAGTTTTTGGCACCGTTGCCGTGGACTATTTCTTCTAGTCTCAATTATTTTTTTATTTTAACTGTTATTTGATTTGTTTATTTTTCTTTTATTTACAGAAAATTGTGTTCGTTGTATGCTCTGTGCCTAAGGCGATGATCTTGAATCGTTTGATTGGACCTTCAGACGAAGACGCACGGAACATAAACAAAAACAGCAACATCAAATGACTGACAATCAACAAATTCATATCCCTATTCACCTGATTGGGCAAATGGCCGTAAGAGTGGTGGCACCATAGGAACAGCAGCATGAGCGAGGGGAAATAAATGAAGGTGATTTGTCAGTATCAATGTTCCCGACACCTATAGTAGCACCCATGCGCTCCAATGTTGTGTATCCAGATTTTGGGGTGAATAACTTTCAGATCAGGTCGGATTGGATTAACTTGATGAGCAACACTTTGCAATTCTACGAGCTACCTCATGAGAATCCGAACACACATATCTCCAGATTTCTCAGAAATTGTTAGAACTTCCTTGCTCCGAGGGTCAATGAAGATGATATTAAATTACGACTATTTCCATTTACATTGAGAGATGCTGTATTGGAGTGGTTAGATGTGGAGCCTCATGCCAGTATTACTACATGACAAGAAGTGATCAAGAAATTCTGCAACAAATTCTTCCCACCAGCCAGAGTAGCTAAAATCAGATTGGAAATTCAAACTTTTCAACAAAAAGAGGGAGAAATCTATCACAAGGCATGGAATAGATTTAATGAGCTGATGAGAAAATGTCCAAACCATGGAATCACTCAAGGAAACCAAGTGCAGTACTTCTACACCAGACTTAAACCATTGTCAAAATCTCAAGTTGATGCCTCTGCTGGAGGATCAATCATAGGGAATCAGTGCAACAAACTATGGACCTATTTGAGTTAATTGCCACCACACATTCAATGTTCTCATCAGAAAGAGTGGTACTAGCAAAGGCAACAGGAATGTGTGAATTAGACAACGCAACATCTACCAATGCACAGACAGCAGCTTTAACAAAATAGGTAAAGTTACTTGTAAAATTGCAAACACATGGAGCAAATGCAATGATGGCCAGTTCAGTATGTGAGAATTGTGGGAGAAATCACGCTATAGAGAGCTGCATGATGCTCACTTCTTTAGAGGAACAAGTAAACTTTATTCAAAATAGCTCCCGTAATTTCAACTCATATGGTAACAATTTCCAGTAAGACAGAAGACCAAGTTTGGGGGAGATGTTTCAATAATATGTGCAGAAGACGGACAAGGTGTTCCAACAAATTGACACGAACTTTCAAAATCAGCAGGCATCCATCAAGAAACTGGAGACACAAATTGGTCAGATAGCATAACAACTTACAGAACGTCCACAAGGGACATTGCCAGGCAATACAATGATAAATCCTAAGGAACAGTTGATGGCAATTAAAGTAGTGGAGAACGATCCACCCAGGGCTCCCTTAAAAGTTAAAGCATATGTACCTCCACTTCCGTTTCCCCAAAGACTTCGAAAGAAGTTGATGGAGCAAAATATTCATGTCATAAATACAAAGAGCGAGGTACAAGCGCCGGAGATTACTACAGAGAGACCCAAAAGAAAAGATGACAAAGAAGTGATTAATGAAGCTTAAGGGTAGAAAAATCTGTACCAAACGCAACTAAAAATGGAGAAATTACAGAAACATCAGCTGCCAAAGCACCAAGTCTAGACAAATCTTACATGCCTCCCATTCCCTTTCCTCAAAAGCTCAAGAAGAACAAACAAGACACAAACTATGAAAAATTTCTCGATGTTCTTAAGAAGCTCCAGATCAATGTTCCGTTCATAGATGCGCTACTACAAATTCCAAGCTATAAGAAATTTTTGAAAGAGATGTTGACAAAGAAAAGAAAGCTTCCGAAATTTGAAACCGTGGCATTAACTGAGGAAAGTAGTGCAAGAGTTCAGAGAAAATTGTCCCCTAAATTGAAGGATTCAGGGAGTTTTACTTTACCAATTTCAATTGGAAATTCCTATTTAACTAATGCATTGTGTGACACTGGTGCTAGTATCAATCTAATGTCGTATTCTGCTTACAAGAAATTGGGACTAGGTGAAGTCAACTCAATATCAATAACGCTACAACTCGCTGATAGAACAATCGCAAGGTCACGTGGCAAAGTTGAGGATGTACTCGTAAAAGTAGGAAATTTAATATTTCCTGTGGATTTCATTGTATTGGACATATTAGAAGATTGAGACATTCCAATTATATAGGATCGACCATTCTTAGCAACGGGACGAACCCTTATTGACATGGAGAAGGGAGAACTAATCTTGAGGGTGGAGGACAAGCAGAAGATTTTTAATATTGACATCCAATATGAGAAACCTCCCAATAAAAATGATTGCTATAGAATTGATGAAGAAGAGCCACCTAATCAACGAACCTGTCAGAATAAAAAAACAAATTTTGGAGAACTTCTTGGTAGAGATAAGAATGGACAAATCAAAATTTGGAGAGCAAAAAAGGACTGCATCAATGAAAATTGCACAAAGTGTAATGACGGAATAACTTGGTTTGAGCCACCAAGATAAATCAGCGGCACAAGTCAAGCTAATGACTTAAAAGAAGCGCTTCTTGGGAGGCAACCCAAGTTTTATTTTATTTATTTCGTTTTCAAAGTTCTAAGATAGTTTAATTTATAGTTTATTTAGGAATTATCACCCATACACCTTCTACCCATAGGTCTTGGAGTAATTAAGTTGGTTATTAGATATTTGAGCTAAGTAATCCTTGTTCCATGAGTTTAATTTTTTAAATTTAATTTTTCAGGAACATGATGTTGCGGAACACTCAAACCAACATGGACATAGAGAAAATCGGAGAAATCTCAAGTTTGGGAGAAAATGTAGAAGAAGAGTCAATCAAATGCAACACCAAGACACCACAACATCATAGGCAATACTGACATTTTAGAGAAGTCCTCCTCCTTTTCCTTTAAATTTCACATTGAGGACAATGTTTCAGTTAAGTTTGGGGGAGTAACATCATTTGCTTACATTGTTGAGTTTCTCAAATGCTTATGTGTGATTTGCTTGTTTTGTGTGTTTGTGTTTTTATTCAAAAAAAAAAAATTCATTTCGTGTTTTTGCATGCTTGTGTGTGTTAGATACCTTGCTGGTATTGATATGTGTAATTGAGAACATGAGTTGATTTATGAATTGTGGACGAGTTATGTGTTTGAGTTAGATTTTTTGCTTATTCATGTGAAACGAAAATTATTTTTTGCATGTGAGTTGATTGTAGCGTTGTACTTGAGGAGGTTGATTCACATTTATAGGTTGAAATAGAGAACTTAGATGCTAAACCCAAACAACCATTAAACATCACAATACCCTTAAACCAAACTTATGACGTTTGGATGATTGCACTGTTGTAGGGAAATTTGAAGATAAATGTGGATTTCGTGTGTGTTAATTTTTGTGTGGATCGTTTGAGACCAATATGATGAAAAATTGGGTGAAAATCTTAAGTTAGAGGTCGATTTTCGAGGATAGGTGTTTAATAAGGGGCATTGCATTAATCTCCGCATAAAAAAAAAAGATCCCAATGAGGACAACTTTAATAATCTTATTGTGAATCATCTCGTCATAGCCTTTATGACTCGAGTGATTAAGTTTGTAAGGGTTTAAAACCTGGTGCCTTAAAGTCATCTGATTTGGGAGTCATTGACCTAAAACTCGCTACAGGGGTCATTTAGAAAGCTTAAGGGAAAGACTTCCGCGCAAAGAGTGATTAAAGAATAAAGATATATATGAAAAAAAATTTAAAAAAAAGAAAAAAAAAAGATATCAAATGCCTTGATTAAGCCCCAAACACTTGTTTTAGAGGATTAGACCTTTGATAAGGGGTTAGTAACTTGGTTGATTCCTAGAGGTTGAAGCAGTAAAAAATAAGGAGAATCCTCATTTGTTGACATGTGGAACTATAATCAGTAAAATCTAACCAAACTTGATTGGTGTAAGAAATTAGTATTGAAAATTTAACCTTAGGTTACACCCTTGGAAAGAGAAAAGAAAATAAGTTTGGGTGTGTGTGAATCCCACGAGCAAAGTAAGGAAAAATCTGGCTTCTAAGGTCGGGAATTGGGTCAACTTATTATTGTACAGCATTGCACTTGACTCTACACACACACACCCATTTTGCATTGAATAGGTGAAAATTTAACTTTTGCATTATAGCTTTGAAGTGGTTCATGGAATCGAAATTATGTTTTTAATCCTCAGACATGAAGGCAAGCTATCTAAAGAAATTTATTTTAAGTGATTTTGTTTGTCTTAGTTGTGCTTGTGTGTCCATTAATTATTTTTATGGGTTTTAGTGTTTGCTCGAGGACCAACAAATGGTTAAGTTTGGGGGTATTTGATGAGTTTGTTACACATGATTTTTGCACAATTTTAGCTTGATTTTTGCTAGATCTTGTGAGTATAGAACATTTTTGATGTGTTTGTTAGTGTTGTTTTGAAGATTAGGAAAAGCGATGTGAAAAGAAGTATTAAAGTAGACGAAGAGGCCAAAAACATGGAATTGGGACAGAAAGACGGCGCTTAGGCGCTGTATTCATAGCGCCTAGGCGCTACGAAACTGAAAAAAGATGAAATTTGGACCCGAGAGGTAGCTCCTGGACGCCGCAACCATAGTGCCCAAGCGCTACCATCAGCGCCTAGGCGCTGAAGACATAGTGCCCAGGCGCTATAAACAGGCCTTAGGCGCTGTCTTATAGCGCCTAGGCGCTGCGATTGAAGATCTAGGGCGCATTTTTTTGGGCCTTTTTAAATCCACAAAAACCCTACTTTTACATAAAATGGAGGGGCACCTATAAATACATCTTCCTCATACTTTTGAAGGGTTCTTGACATATTGGAGAGAAAATAACAAGAAAGGAGATTCAAAAGAGAAATTCAAGAAGATTAACACCAAGAATTGAAGATTGGAAGCATTCATTGGAAGAGGAAGGAGATCTTGGTGCAAGAATTCTACTTTTTCTTCTATATCTTTATTACAAACTCGGTGATATATTCTAAAACAAATTCATACTTTTCTTCTTGTATTATGAGTAGCTAAATTCATTGTTAGGGGGAATAATATAACCAATTGGGATCTTTTACATTCTCTTATTAAGACTCTCAGTTTTTAATTCTTCCATGTGTTGATTTTGCTATGAGTTGAATGCATTAAATTATTTGATCAATAATTTGATGATTTTTGTGAATTCTTTACAAATAGAGATATGAGTTTAGGATTTAGACCATGTAGTAAAATCCAGTACATTGGTATAACGAGTAGAGATACCTATACCATTTATTGCGGTCATAATTGAATTCCTAAGACATAGAACTCGTTTAACTAAGTTGAATTTGCACAGAGATATGAAGTTTAATTAGTTAAATAGGCTCAATGAGAAATTGAGAGGGGTAAATTGAATACAATAGGAGAATTCGACAGAACACTACATTAGAATTGAGTTTTAATTTGATATATAAAGATGATTATTTGGTGAAGTTATTCTACCCAAACATCCATTCATTACTTGATTCTCCAACCAATTATGTGAACATTCATTTATTTTCTAGAATTTAGATTAAAACCTAGATTTTACAACCTTTGATTTGCGTTAGTCAAATAGTAGTTAAAGAAAGATTGAATTAAGTGCTAGAAAATAGTCATTGTAGGATCGACAAACCGGACTCTTAGGTCCACTATTACTTGTTACGGGTCGTACACTTGTGAAACAAAATTTTACAACACAAAGCGAATAATATCCTAATCGATGTTATTCTAGCTACTGGTGCATAAGTATCAAAATAGTCGATTCTTTCCTTTTGCCAATATCCTTTGGCTACTAATCTAGCCTCTAGGTATTTAAGGATCCATCAACATTGTATTTTCTCCTAAATATCCATTTGCATCCAATAGGCTTGGATCCTGGTGGTAAATCAAACAAGTTCCCAAGTATTATTGGGCATTATCGAATCCATTTCGTCCTTAATTGCATCTTTCCAAAAGGTGCTATCACGAGAAGCCATAGCTTCTTTATAAGTCTTAGGGTCAGTTTCTACTTGTAGAACAAAAGGAATTATTTTCACAACATTCAATTCATTTCCCTCTACTAAGTAAAAGGAGATAAGTTGAGAAGCGATTTCATCCGATCCCAAAGACTTCTCAACTCAAGTTCTCTTGCTTCTTCAGGGTTCACTAGATTCATCAACATCCTTAGAAGATATTTCATCATGTGTTCCACTTGAGTTAGGGATATTTTCAAGATTTTCCCTCAATTCATTATCCGAAGATAACGAATCCTCAAAGAACTTGACATCGTTGGATTCGATAATCACATTGGACTCCAAATTTAGAAATCCATAAGATTTACTATTGTTTGCATATCCAACAAAGGTACATTTAATGCCTTTTGGACCCAATTTGATCCTATTAAGATTCGTGTTTTTGCAATAAGCAAGACACCCCCACACTTTGAAGTATCCAATGTTCGGTTTTCTTCCTTTCCACAATTTATAAGGAGAAACCTTAATATATTTTGAAGGAATCCTATTAAGTATTCTACATGCACTTAATAAAGCTTCACCCCACAAGTTAAATAACAACTTAGCATGAATAAGCATGGCATTTATCATTTCTAAAAATGTTCCATTTTTTCTTTCAGCCAAGCCATTTTGTTCGAGTGTCATAGGTGCAGAACATTGATGAATAATTTCATGTTGTTCACAAAAAAAAATTAAAATCATTGGAAAAGTATTCACCACCTTTATCACTCTTTAAAATTTTAATTTTCTTTCCTAGATAATTTTCAACCTCATTCTTGTATGTCTTAAACATGTCAAAGGCTTCACTTTTATGTTTTATCAAATAAACATATGTATATCTAGAAAAGTCATCTATAAAAGTTATGAAATATTTATTTCCACATCTAGTTAACATACCATTAAGTTCACATATATCAGTATGAATTAATTCTAAAATACTAGAGGTTCTCTTAACACTTTAATATGGTATTTTAATCATTTTAGATTCTACACATATTTTGTATTTATGTTCATCATTTTCATCATATGAGATCAAGTCATATTTTTTCATGCGTTTTATTGTATTTCTACCAACATGACCTAATCTAGCATGCCATAATGAAAATAAATTCACAACATAAGCAAAATTACTTTTATTCATTTCATAGTCAACGGTACATAATTTGACAATTCCTTCACATGAATAGCATTTTCCAACAAATTTCCCATTAAGGGATAATACAAGTTTGCCGAACTCATAAATATATTTGATGCCGGTTTTTCCAAGAGATTGCCACTAACTAGGTTTCTATTCATATCCGGAACATGTAGTACATTAGTTAGACTAATGGTTTTCCCGAAAGTGAAGATAATGTCTACACTTCCTTTTCCAAACACCCTGGGCCGCATCTCATTACCCATTTGAATCTTTTGTTCTCCATTCACTTCTTGATAAGTTTTGAACAAAGATTTATCATATGATACATGTACGTAGCACAAGTATCATACCACCACCCAGGAACATTTCCTTTGATTGCGTTTACTTCACTTATGGTGGCCACAATTTTGTCATCTTGGATGAAATTCACTTTGGCCTCGAAGTTATTTTGTTTTCGGTGCCTATAATCCTTGGCATAGTGACCAGATTTTCCACACATAAAATAACCTCATTTTGTCTTCTTCTTGGACTTGTTAAAGTTCCTAGAAGGCTTTCTTTTGTTGGATTTTGCCAGCGGTTCTATTTTTTCCACAGCATTTGCTTTAGAAGAGCCCTCATGAGAATTTTTAGTTTTATCACGTATTCTCGACTCCTCTTCGATTCGAAGATGCTTTTGTAATTGTTCCAAAGAATAATCTTCGAAACTATGCATGATCTTCTTCCGGCATCCTTTCCAAGTTCCGGGAAGTTTGGCAATTATAGCCCTCGCTTGAAAGGTCTCTGGTATATCAATTTTCACCGCCTTTAATTTGTTGACAATCACTTGCAACTCATGCACTTGGGGAAGAAGAGGGATATTTTCTAAGAATTTAAAAACAAAATACTTAGAAATCAAAATTTTCTTTGTACCTTCTTCTTCCGCCTTGTACTTACTTTCCAATGCTTCCCAGATTTCTTTCGCTGTAGTTGTATTGGTGTATAGATCATACAAACGATCTGACAATGCATTCAAGATGTGGCCATGGCAAATCAATTCATTTTCTTGGCGCTTTTGTCTCTCGGTCATGATTGCTTTGGATTCTCCATTCGTTGGTTTCGGCAAAGGTGCCAAATCTGGATCAAGGATATAAAAAACCTTCAATGCCGTCAGGAGGAATTTCAACTTGTCTTGCCACCGTGTGAAGTTAGTCCCGTCAAAACGATCCAAACTAACCAGAACTTGATTCATGAGTTTGATGGTTGCCATAGTTGTATCATTCTCTATTGCAAAATATAGTTTGAGATTGTTGGAAAATAAGGGGTTGGAGAAGAAACAACAACAAAATTATAGAAATAAAATGAATAGAAATCACGAAATACGTCAAGAACGAATTTGAGGCTTGAACACGAGATTGTTGTCCTCAAACTATATTTACCCCCTCTCGGGATTGAATGAGATGTTTAAAGGTTTTGGCAAATGGTTTGTAGGATTATATCAAGCCTTGTAAAGAATTTTACACCAAAGCACAAGTGCAATACTCTAAAACTTTAAGAACACAAAGGAAGATCTTGAATATAAATGTAAATAAATAGTTTGATCCAATATGGAATCACATATAGATCTCAAGATGTTTTCAATGATTCTAATAATGTTTGTATTGATCATTCATCATCTATTTATAGGTCTCAATCAATACATCATGAAATGGTGCCAAAACAAGATGAAAAGTGCAACTTTTAATCCAAAACGGCTCCCAAATTTCAAATTGAAAAATCAGCCAACGACTATTTTTCAACACTATGCGTAAACATAGTAGAAGCAAAATTTAATTCTAATTTTGCCAAAACACATCTCGCATACCCACAAAATTAAGCCTGTGCGTACGCAGAGGCAAAAAATCAAATTTTGTATTTTTCAATTTCTTTTGATTCTATTAATTCCACAATTGAGCCCAACAATTAGTTATTATCATTCCATTGATTTTGAACAAATTTTCAACAACTGGTGCAGGTGGTGGGCTGTTGGATGTGGTGGAGGAGGGTTTGGTGGAGGTGGAGGTGGAGGTGGTGGTGGAGGAGTAGGAGCTGGTTCCGATTTTGTAGGAGGATTTGGTGGTGGGTTCGAAGGTGGAGCTGGAGGTGCCAGAAGAGGAGGTGGAGGTGGAGGTGGATTAGGTGGAGGAGCTGAGGGTGGAATAGGTGGTAGTGGATTTCCTTGAATAATTAAAGAAATTTCACTCTTCTTCCCATTAATCCAAACCAGTGATCATTTTCATGGCTCAATAAAAAATAATGTGTAGAGCCAATTAAACTACTATAATGCAGATGTTTGATTTGTACTTAAAATTATTCAACAAATTAATGTAAGTTTCATTTGATTATGAGCCTCTTTCCTTTCCTCATGCTTTATTCTTATAATTTTGTCACATATCTTAGATACAAAAAGTAACTTTTTTTTACTTAGTGAACAATTCAATTTTATTTCTAGCGTTTTTAACTATTGAAACCGAAATCAAACTATTTATAAATGCTTTAGTTCAATTGGATTCAAAACTAAATTGTTGACGTGGACTAAAACCATTATTTCAGTTGAACTTGACCTTTCAATATAGCCAAATTTAATGAGGGTTTTGTCTATATATTAATAAATTTGAAAAAAAAGCTTCGTTTATTCCTCACAATTTAGTGATATTTATTTATTTATTACACTCGATTCATCCATTCGATCCTTGACCTTTTGATTTTCTGGGTCAATGCCTGAGCTAGTTTAAAAATATAGATGACAACAATTTAATATGAATTTTTTGATTTGAAGAGAAGAAGGTGATATATAATTGGAATCGTTAATCATACTCATAAATTTGAAACACTTATTTGACAAATAATCATGACTTTTAATCTAAGTCCATTTAATGCTCAATATTTTATGGATTTCAAGCAGTTATAATAAATTCTTCCATGATCTCAGTGAAATACATATTAAATGTTGGATTGATTTAAATTAAAGATTATGATTATTTATCAAATAAGTGTGTCAAATTTTTGAGTAGTAGGAACGATCCCAATATAGTTATTATCTTCCAAAGGAGAAAATTGAAAAAAAAAAAAAAAAAAAATGTATAGTTATTTGTCTATCCATGTACAAAAGTATATAATTCTCCGTGAAAGGACACAATGATTTAATCAAAAATTCAAAAAGAATTTTCCGCATGCGAAACAAGGAAAAACTTTTCTGCTCAACTGCTCGCTCGAGCAAATAGCAAGGGGTAAATTTCTTGTTCCCGTCCATGCGTGAGATATTTTTACGTGCCGATTCTCGTGCTGAGAATACCCATTAAGTAAAATCTCATTTTTCTCATTTACTTTTAGATCTCTCCAATACTTGAGTCGGGATTACTTAAAGTTGCCAAACAATACTTACCATCATCTCTCTGTTATAATTTGAGGGAAAAAAATAATAATAATGAATACAATGAGCTTCTCAGTAGCCACCCCCTAGATAGATAAAAGAACACATAATTATAACCCACAAAGGAATACAAACGTTCACTAGTGCATCAATGAATCTACTAATGTACTAATGTAAAACCGTCAAGTTAATTAGATCTTCACTAACTCACATATTAATTCAAGCATTAAACTTCATTGCAAATAACTGATATTCGAGCATTATATAATCCTTTTTTCGTGTCCTAAATTCACATCAATCAAGTCTATCTTTTACTTGCAAATTGAGATGACTTCCAAATTTGTTCTCTTGGTTCTTCTTGGTGTTCTTATTTGCACCACCACTGCGAGAAAGCTAGTTGGCACTGATGGTTCTTTCAATGATGAAAAATTCTTATTTGATCACTGGAATTTAGGAGGTGGCGGTGGCGGCGGAGGTGGTGGTGGAGGTGGAGGAATAGGGGGTGGTTCTGGTTTTGGAGAAGGATTTGGTGGTGGGTTTGGAGGCGGTGCTCAAGGAGGAGGAGGAGGTTTTGGTGGTGGAGGTGGTGGTGGAGGTGGATTAGGTGGAGGATCTGGTAGTGGATTTGGATTTGGTGCAGGATATGGAAGTGGAATAGGAGGTTGAGGAATCCCTTGAGTAGCTAAAGAATTTTTAGTTCCTTGCATTTCTGTTTCATGCCTATGTTTGTGGCTCAATTAAAAATAAACTAATAGATTGCATTGATTTTGTAATCAAATTTATTCAAACATATTAATGTAAGCTTCCTCCGGTTGATTAATAAGCCTCTTTCTTTATCTCATGCTTTATTTCTTTCATGCAAATCTTATTGGGTTGTAAAGTTAAGATTGATTTGTTCTTATAATTTTGTCACAAATATAAAAAGTAAGTTATAGATGCACATTTTAGAAATTTGAAATTGAATATTTTTAAAGTGAACAGTTTATTCAAGCATTTTAATACCATATTCTAAGTGAATAAACTCGTCCAGTACTACTCCCAACCTAATAAGTCATATCCAACTTGATTCTAGTTCTCAATTCAGAATCAACTTTGACAAGCTCAATCTTTAATTGAGTTTGACTAGTGTCACAAAAGATATTTGGTGTTGTGATGAAAATTTTGGTATTTTATTTTCCTTTGGGTAGGAAAAAAATTTAAAATAGCACCAAATGGAACCAAAAATATGTCTGAGCATATATAATCATCAAGCAACAATCAAAATGAAATAAAACATGCATTCTTATGTGTATGGCCATTAAGCCTGGCCTCGAACTTCTTAAAAATGAGTCGAACTAAAAAAGTTAGGCTCTCAAATCATATTTATGCGTTTAATTTTATTATTATTATTATTATTATTATTATTATTATTATTATTATTATTATTATTATTATTATATATATATATATATATATATATTTCCCCTCCCTTCCAAAGGGTTTTTAACGAAGTATGAAAGCAAATGAAAATCATAGTTGTCCATGCATATAAATACAAAAAAAAAGGCAAACAAATTTCCCCACATTTTAGAAGCATATTGTCATGACGTGCATTCGTCTTCTTCAAATATTTTACACAACTTTCTTCATTTATTAGTTGCGCCTTCAACCAAATTTTGACAAGACTTGTGCGTAAAAAGGTAAGATTTTCTTTCAAATCTTGAAATTTAAAAAATGAAAAAATTTGGTGTGAAAGATTGTATTAGGTGTTTAGTATTTTGTACAAATTTTATCTCGCGTATCTCAAGAGGAAGGATGTTTAGAATTTGAAACCTTTACCACTGCACCATTAGTAATTGTTTATCATCAAATTATCATTTTTATTTTATCTTGTTTATATTTCGAAAAGCAAAAAAGAAAATTTTCAGCTGTCAATGACTCGGCCCCAAGGTCCAACCCGATATCCTTGTTGAAATTGGCTAAGATTAGACAATCTCCATAAAAAAAGGATGCATCTCAAGAGATTTGATTCAATTCCATGTACTTGATATATATCATGAAAAAAGCTTTACGCCTACTTTCAAATTAGACCAAGCCATTTCATTTTTCTAAATCAGTCCAAATCAAACAAAACAATTTTTTACTGTTTTGTTTGGTTTCGCACTACAGTTTTTAGCTACAATACAAGTGATTCTTTAACAAGTGAAAACGAAAAAAATATTAGCCTAACATATATCACAATAGATAAATTGAAACATTATTAACATAAAGGTTACGGTTATAATATATTGTTATCATTATAATATTAAAAAGCAATGAAATAATAAAAGTTTCTACATTAAATTGAAACTTTCAAATTCGTTCTCAGTGAAATAGAAAAGGAAATATTATTGCAAATTATTATACATCCGCAATAAGCCAATAGATGCCAACTATAAATTAAGTTGCTGAAGTATTGGACTAATAAATCAGAAACCTTATGTACAAAAAGTAAATTATTATTATTATTTTTAATTGAGTGATTAATTCAGTTTTATTTCAAGTGTTTTGTTGACTATTAGAGTCAAAATCGAACTATTTATAATTGTTTAAAATAGTTGGGCTTAAAACCAAAATGTTGCTAGGTCGAAAACCAACAGTTTCGGTTGGCCTGGGCAGGTTGATGATTTTATCTTTTTACCCCTTAACTAGAATTAAAATACTATAATTTTTTTTATTTTTTATTTATTTATTTTTTTTCAGAATTTTACTATACGATCAAGAAGGATTAAAAATATAATTTGGAGGTAGTGGAGAAGAAAACATTACACCAGTTACTAGAATAAGAATTGGAGGCTTGAACATGTTGTGAGGAGGCTATCCTAAAATATTGCTTTTGATGTTGCTTATGAGATACATCACAAAATAGTTGTCTTGGTGAGTTTGGATCAAGCAAAGTTGAAAACTAACGTAGGAAAATGAAAACCTATGTTAAACAAGATTTGACTTGCTGTTTCGACAAGGAAAACTGGAAATTGACTCTCAAATTGGTCTGAATAGTGCTTGAAACCAAAGTAATTGCAAACTGAGAGAATCCCAGCCGTATATTAGATTGATTCAACTGCCAAAATCGATTGACCCGTGACTAGTTTGGACGGTTTAATAACCAAAAGTTCTTAAGAGGTTAATTGGGCCTAGCACGATAGCTAGGCTCTTATAAAAAATGCTTCTCTAAGAGAATTTCAATAACATTGCATCTTCAATCCTTCTTCTTTTCATTGCTCCGAACCCTAAATGTCACAGTCCACGAAGAACCCATCCTTGTCTCTAACTTCACAGGGATTCTTGAATTCTCAAAATATCCTCCATCTAGCATATCATTGACAAGCTTCATAGCTTCGCCTATGTCGAAGAAGATGAAGAAAATCAAAATGTAAAATCTAAGTACCTGATTGTCTCCATTTAAATAAAACTATTTAGTTCTCACACTCATTTTCAACCACATATTCACACAATAAAATATTTTGTACACAAATTCAAAACTTTTTAATCACACATTCTTAAAAAAATCACTGTTTAAAACATAAATTTTTTTTTTCTCAATAATGGCCATCAAACATGGGCTAAAATGGGTGTTCACCTCGTGAATTTTTTTTCCCCCTCATTACCCACCAAATTGCCCGAGTTCCATGTAGGGAACACGTTTGATCCAAGAACTATGTGCCAGTACCCGAGTATGGGAATGCGATACTGATTTTTCATGAGTGAAGTTGTGCGTTTTTGCTGTTTTTCTTTTTGCATAGATTATTGTTCAGTTTGTGCGCCGGTGTTTGCATGAATTAGATCAGTTGAGCCTTTCAAGATTTTCTTGTTGTGGGCTGGGTATGTACATTTAATGTACAATTTCTATTGTTTATTTTTGTTTTGATTAAGTTCAAGATATTAGGCAATATTCATGAACCGTAAATGACAGAAATATAACAAAAATGAAAGACAAAGAACACGAGATCTTCGTCCTAAAACAAAAGGTTCAGAATAAGCTCCTAATCCCTTTTGTACTTCCACCACCGGAAGAGATTATCACATTAACCTGAACCAAAGACCGTCCAATATTACAATTCAATCTCAAAACTCAGAAATCACTCAAGATTTACTGAAAACCCTCTCGAACACAAACCGCAGTTCCCTTAAGAACTATACATGAAATCAACTACCATTTACTGATGATCACTCAAGACATGTAGTACATGATATCATCTAGAAGATAAAGTATCATCAATTTACACTCAAGAGAAGCGGGTGAAAAATGACACTCAGAAGTCAGAGAGAAAAGGAAGACGAACAGCCCCAAAACAAATGTAATGAATTAATGAATCATAACCCTAGACACCAATGACCAAGTAAATAGAAGTCACCAGAGGGTCATCAATCAAATGGCCGAGGAGGCAACACTTGGCATCATCTTATTTACTCAGCCCACTAGTAAAGTCGCATTTTAGAAAGTTGGAAAATGTTTTCCATGGAAAAAAAATAGCAATCAAACACTCCAAGTGAAAATTTGGATGGAAAACTGATATTTTCCATGGAAAATAAATGTAATCAAACACACCCTTAGTTTAGTTCAAAAAATTATAAGGCATCAATTAATCAACATGTTTTTCTTCACAATTAAATCAAACTGGTCAACAGTCAACAATTCATCCATCCAGTCAGCAAATCGACTCCACATCATTGTGCCACATCTTCACAATTTTGATTGTGGTTGAATTTTCTTCATATGCAATAGCTACAAATACCAGGCAAATATTTGAAAATGGGATAGATTTTCTGCCGCAGTCCATGCGGTTACAAATATTTACTTGCTGATTCTCGTGCCTAAGGATACCATCAAGAAAAATCTCATTTCTTGCATTATCTTTTAAAATTTCTCTAATACTTGTGTTGGAATTATATAAAAGTTTCCAATTAACACTTACCATCATCTCTCTTTATATATAATTTGGAAAAAAATGAGGATACATGAAAATTGGAATGGAAATTTACGTGACTGTGTATTCTGAATTGTTGCACTATAATATATGAATTACAACGAGCTTCACAAGTAGATATGAAAACATTTGTATAAACCACTAAGGAATATAAACAATCATCATTGCACTAATTAATCTACTAATACACTAATCAATAGCCAAAATAATAAATTAAATCACTAGTATTTACTTATATAATAACCGTCAAGTTAATGAGACCCCCACTAACTAACAAATTAATTCAAGCATTAAATTTTAATGCAAAAAACTGATATTCAAGCAATATATAATCCCTTCTTCTTGTCCTAAATTCTCATCAATCAAGAGCTATCTTTTACTTGCAAATTGAGATGACTTCCAAAATTGTTCTCTTGGTTCTTCTCGGTGTTCTCAGTTGCACCATCAACGCAAGAAAGCTAGTGGGCTCAGATGGTCCTGTCAATGATGAAAAATTCTTCTTTGATAACTGGAATTTAGGAGGTGGTGGAGGCGGAGGCGGTGGCGGTGGAGGTGGAGGAACAGGGGGTGGTTCTGGTTTTGGAGAAGGATTTGGTGGTGGATTTGGAAGTGGTGCTCAAGGAGGAGGAGGAGGTTTTGGTGGCGGAGGCGGTGGTGGAGGCGGATTGGGTGGAGGATCCGGTAGTGGATTTGGATTTGGTGCAGGATACGGTGGTGGGATAGCACATGCAGCCGTGGAAGAATTCATGGTGTAATTAAATAAGTTTCAGTCCCTTGCATTTCCATTTCATATCTAGTGATTATTTTCATGGCTGAATTAAAAATAAACCACTAGATTGCATATGTTTGATTTTGTAATCAAATTTATTCAAACATATTAATCTGAGCCTCATTTGGTTGATTAATAAGCATGTTTCCTTATCTCATGCTTTATTTCTTCCATGCAAGTCTTATTGTGTTGTAAGGTTGCGATTGGACTGTTCTTATAATTTTATCACAAACATAAACAGTAAGTTATAGTGCACATTTTAGAAATGGAAATTTAATATTTTTAAAGTGAACAATTTTTTTGAGCACTTAACTACTATATTCCAAGTGAATAAACTCGTCTAGTGTCAATCCCAACTTAGTAAGTCATTTTCAACTTGTTCCTAATTCTCAATTTGGAATCAACTTTGTAACGCTCAATCTGTAGTTAAGTTTGACTAGTGCCACAGAAGATATTTGATGTTGTGATGAGGAATTTGGTGTTTTATTTTTCTTTAGGTTGGAAAAAATTTAAAATAGCCCAAAATGTGAATAAAAATAGTGTATATAATCATCCAGTAACAATCAAAATGAGATAAAACATGCATTCTTATGTGTATGGCTATTAGGTCTGGCCTCAACTTTCTTAAACCTGAGTCGAACTAAAAAAGTTAACTCTGAAATCTTAGTCGAGCATTTAATTTAATTTAATTTTTTTTCCCTTTATAAGGGTTTTTAGTGAAGTATGAAAATAAATGAAAATTATAGCTGCTCATAAACACAAATACAAAAATAATGCAAACAAAATTTCCTACATTTAGAAACATATTGTCATGACGGGCAGTCGTCTTCTTCAAGTATTTTGTACAATTTTCTTCGTGAAATAGTCGTGCACTCAACTAAATTTTAATGAGATTTGTGTATAAAAAAAAATGGATTTTTCTTTCAAATTTTGAAATTGAAAACCCGAAAATAATTTGGTGCGAAAGACTGTGCTCTTGTGTCTGGGCTTCATTTTTTTCAAAACTCATTTTTTTCTAAATTCATTTTCAATCACATTTTTTTTTCATAAAAATAGTTTTACCCGAAAATAAATAAGTGTTTAGTGTTTTTTACAAATTTTATCTTGTGCATCTCAAGAGAGAGAAAGGATGTTTAGAATTCGAACCAATATGCCCATGGGCCAGTACGAAATGTTTACCACTACACCATTGACTACTTGTCGACAAATTATCATTTTTATTTTTATCTTGTTTATATTTCAAAAAACAAAAAATGAAATTTTTTGGCCCACAATGATTCTTGGCTTGAGGAACCGCCTCTTGTGCCTCGCCCTTGATCCAGTCTCATGTACTTGCAGGGGCGGACGCAGATATTTTGAGTTAGGGGGACGATCAAACTTGCAAAAAAGTTGTGATAATTTTTCATTCAAAAATTTATATCCAAAATTTTTTTTTTCAACCATATAAATTTTACATCCAACAATTCACATGGGCATGACTTTTTTAGATGTAAAATTTCGAAAGTTTTTGATGTCATATCCTATGTAGAATTTCCTAATAAAGTGATATAAATTATATTGAAAATTTGTATCGCAATAATAATAATTGACTTTTTTTTTAAAAATGAATTATATGCCTCTTTTTAAGACACATTTGATGCATCTTTAATTATTTTTGATATCTATTTGGACCATTCGATTTGTGGATTTAGCTAGTGTACGATGGTTAGAGAATTTTTAAAGATAGCATGTTATCGAAACTCTCGAAATATTAGTTTGGAATGGACTACTTTGACAAGCTGTAATATTTAGTACGGTTGGCCGTTTCGTGCGTCATTAACAACGTAGAAACTAGGCTATGACTACTTTGAAAAGATATTAAGGACGCAATATTTTGACTTCATTTGATAATATAATGATTTCGAAAATTGAGAGAAAAACATAGGGGGAAAAATGGCCCCAAATTTGGAAAGCCATGTGATCCCATGCCCACACATGCGTCTGTCCATGTGTACTTGTTGAAATTGGCTAAGATTGCACAATCACCTTGAAAAAAAGGATGCATCTAATGAAATTTGACTCAATTCCGTATACTCGATATTTGTTATTAAGAAAGGATTACACATACTTTTAAATCAGACCAAACAATTTCATTTTCTAAATTAGTCCAAATCAAGCAAAACAACTTTTTACTATTATGAAACGGGGAGGTAAATATGATACACCATGAAGTATATGATCGTATAAAGAAAACAAGATTAAAAGCAAGAAATAGATTGGCAGAGGAACAATATTTTATTCAACAACCAACGGAGAAAAATAATACTATTATAGCAATCTCAACAATATCTAAACTGAGTGAAGAGTCTACTATTTGTAGGGGAATTGACAAAACCCTAGAATTAACCTAAAAGATGGAAACTAGGTAAAATATGCATAAAACCGATAAAAGGAGAAAAACTCGCGTGATGCCATTGCTCGAGGGCTGTGTAGCGGCAGGGAGCGTCAAGCTAGAGCTCGGGGATAGGCGGGCAATAACTTTCTGCTTCAAAAGTTCGCCTATTGCTCGAGTAGCCAGCTAGTGACAAGCTAGCGAAAATGGGTAATTTTTCTTCTTGGTCTATAATTTTGATCTCTCGAAGACCACTACATCAAATCACGTAATCCTAAATCGAATTTGGGTCACAAGCCCAATAAATTTCTACCTTGAACCAAATTTTGATACAACGAATGAAGCTCCAAATTTTCTTTTCCTGAAAAATAAGTACGATTGCAACAAAACTACTAAACTCTTCAACCTAAACCAAACTTCTCCAGTAATACAAAATACATTTTTCCTCTTTCACAATATCCAACACATATGCATGAACCTAAATAACGGCTTTCCCAATATTCACACAAAATTTAGAAATAACCAAAAAGGGTTGAAGCACACCTTGTAGCAGAATCAACTCTCAATGCTTTCACCGAAAGCCCCTTGCTAGCCTCGATATCTTCAAAAATCTTAAAACCATGCACAACCAAATCAGTGTCCCCATACCTATCTCTAATGGGTTTGTCCCTAGCAGTTGAATACAATGGAACTGCGGACAATGGTGGAAAAACGGAATTAGCTATATCCTCCAAACTCGACTGAGTAGTATTATTCAATATGAACCCAGAGCCAAATCCCAAATGTACTGTACCAAACTGAATATCAACAATGGTACTAAACCTATGCTGACTTTTCTTCATCAATTTTTGCTCGACCTTGAAAGATGTATAATTGGGACCTTTTTTTCTCCTCCAATTCAACACAGAGATCCTTCTGAACCTTCAAGACTCTATCTACTCCAAAAAATGTGTACATCTTTGAATCAAGAGTACTCAACTAAATGAGATTATTCTTCAAAACTGGAATATGTTGAACGTTATCAAGTGTTCTACATGTTCTATCTATCAGCTTCAATTTGACTCTCTCAATACCAGCTACCCGACAAGATATGTTGTTACCCATGACAACGACACCATGTGTCATCGTTTCATATGTCTTAAACAAATTCTGATTGGTACACATATGGAACACACAAGCTGTATCCAAAATTTACTCCTCGTCAGGTTTAGATTACATGTTAGAAATCACTAAGAGATCTCTATTACTCAAATACTCCTCAACTATATTGGCCTTGTCTGAAGTATTTGATTGCTTTCTATAATTTGCATGTTACCGAAATCTTTGTTCTGCAACTTTCGCAGTCTCTCTTGATGTGTCCTTTCTTCTTACAATAAAAACAAACCCGATTGCTGAAACTCGACCTCAACTTACCCCTTCGTCGATTATCATGAATTACAAGACCTTCTCCATCTCTAGACTCAGATCCAACCAGATGCTTTATCTTCTCTTTTGAGAAGAGGGCATCATACACGTTTTTAATGGTGAGAGTATCACAACTATACAAAATCATGTCCCTAAACAAAGCAAGCAACGAACACAACACGATCAGGGCCAAATCTTCTTTGTCATACTTTACCTCTAAAGTCTCCAAATCAGCGATGATCTCCTTGTACGCAGCTAGATGATCTTCCAAGATCCACCTTCTATGTTGCGCTGAGAATACAACATTTGTTTCAGATGCAATTTACTCGTTAGACTTATAGTCATGCACAATTGCTCCAACTTCATTCTCCTTCAAAATGTTCTGAAAAATATTGTTACAGAAGTAAAGACGAATCAGTAAAAGTGACTTCCTATAGTTCCGTTGTTTCTCATCTATTGTCCAAGTTGTGGGCATCTTGTCAAATCCCAATAACATATCATCTAAATCCATTTGCACCAATACAGCTCCAATCTTCACTTGCCACAACAAAAATCTCATATTTTGACCTAGATTAGAAGTAAGAAATAGATTGACAGAGGAACATATTTTTTTAACAATTAGTGGAGAAAAATAATATTGTTACAGCAATCTCAACAATACCTAAACTGAATGAAGAGTTTAATATTTACAGGAGAAATGTTAAAACCCTAGAAGTAACCTAAAAGATGAAATCTAGGTCAAAATATGCGTGAAACCGACAAAAGGAAAAAAACTCACATGATGCCATCTAGCATTTGGTGAGAGACCGTCCTGTTGCTCGAGCGAGAGCTTTGACGATAGGGGAGCGAAAGCTTCTTGCTCCAAAAGTTTATCTACTGCTCAAGTGGCTAGCTACTAATAGGTCAGCGAAAATGCGGCAACTTTTTTTCCCGATTCGTAATTTTGATCATTCCAATATCGTTACTCCAAATCATGTAATCTTAGACCAAATTTATATCACAAACCCAACATTTATGATTTCATTTGGTTTCAGTCAACGTTTTTAGCCAAAATACAAGTAACTTTTACAAGTGAAAACCAAAAAAAATATGAGCCAAACATAAAACGCAACACATAAATTGGAAATTTATTAACATAAAGTTACAATTATAATTTATTGTTATTATAATAATATTAAAACAAAGAAATAATAAATTGAAAATTTCAAATCGCTCTCTACCCAAGAAAAATGAAACATTACGGCAATTTATCATACACCCTAAAGACCCAACAGATACCGACTATAAATTAAGTTGTGGAAGTATTGAACTAATAAATCACAAATCTTATGCACAATTTTTTTCCCTGTGACTAATTCAATTTTATTATGTGTTTTTTTTTACTATTGAAGTCTAAATCGAACTATTTAGAGCTGTTTAAAATAGTTGGGCTTAAAACCAAAATGTTGATGGGGTTGACGTGAACAAAAACCGACGGCTTTGGTTGGCATGGGTGGGTCGACGGTTTTTATTGTTTTATCCCATAACTCAAATTAATATACTTCAAATTTTTTCCCAAGAATTTTACCATCTGATCAAGAACGTTTGAAAATATAATTTGGAGATAGAGGAGAATAAAACATTATACCAATTACTGAAGAAGAATAGGAGGCTTGAACATGTTGGGAGAAGGCTATCCTAAAATATTGCTTTTGATGTTGCTTATGAGATACACCACAAAATAGTTGTCTTAGTAAGTTTGGATTAGGAAAAGTTGAAAACTCACATGGGAAAATGAAAACCTATGTTGACGAAATAGGTTTGGACTTGTTGCTTCGACAAGGAAAACTGGAAACCAGCTAAAATATGTCTGAATAGTGCTTGAAACTGAAGTAATTGTAAACTTGAGAAAATCCTAGCTATATATTAGATTGATTCAACCGCCAAAATCGGTTGATTGATGACTAGTTTGGACGATTTAATATCCAAAAGTTTGTAAGGGTTAATTAAGCCAAGGACTATAGTATGGCCCTTATAAAGAAAATAATGTTTTTTTCCCCCGTTTTGTAGGGATTAAATCAGATTTTTAGTAGATTTTGATAAAAGTTGATAAAATGTGTAGTGATGGCAACGGGCCGAGCCGAGCCTGCTTGACCCTTTAACCCATGAGCTCGGCTCGAGCTTGTGAGCTCACGAGCCACGATCTCGCGGGCCGAGCCGAGTTTACCAGCGGCTCATGAGCTCGTGATTTTAAAAAAAAAATTTTTTTGGTAAATTTGCACATTTTGGACTTTTAAAAAAAAATAATATTATTTGACAAGCCCATGGCTCGTGGGCTCGTCAAAAAGGGATTGAGCCCCTGCTAAGCTCGAGCTCGTCATTTGACGAGCCCGAGCCGCCCACGAGCCGTGTTTTGATGAGTCGACGAGTCGCTTGGCCCATTTGACATCCCTAAAAATGTGTAGTTGAAAAGTCGTGGATCCTCTGAAATATGTGGTTAAAATTAATTGTCATCTTTGACTTAGATTAAAATATGGATTTCAATAAGAGGGCATCTTCAATCCGTCCTATCTTGTTGATCCAAACCAAAATGTTGTCATCCTCGAAGAAACCATCCTTGCCCATTACCCAGTCAGGTTGTGCATATTCGCAATTCATCAGGGATTCTGGAACTCTCCCAAAATCCTCTATCTGCCAAGCTTCATAGCCTCGGCTATGTTGAAGAAGACTTAGAAAATTTAGAAAATGTATAATCTATAATGGGTCTTCATATCATGAATTATTTGTTCCATTACCAAGCAAATTGTCCAAGTAACGTGTAGGGTACGCTTGATCCAAGAACTCGGTGCCACTGCACAAATTTTTCATCAGTTAAGGCGTGTGCTTTTTGCTATTTTTCATTTTGCATAAGTAATTGCCTTTGTTTGTGCACCCGTGTTTGCATGAATTAGTTGCCTTTCAAGAGTTTCTTGTTGTTGGCTGGGTATGCATTTACTTTTATTCTACAATTTGTATTTTTTTTTATGACTCAGGCGTCCAAGCGTTATCCGATTAATTCTAAGGAGTGGCGGTCTTCCCCCTAGTCTGCCACCCACCTAAATTCAGTTGCAGTTACAGCTTATACACACTTGGGCCGGACATTCGGGATGCGTTTATCTTCCCTATGGATCTCCCTTTACGATGTGCAGACATGACCTCTTGAAGGGCGACAAAGCGCACCATAACTTTGCCTCCATAGGATATCTGCCTTCCAATATAAATGTTGCCTTCCAGCTGTTGCGGGGATTTGAACCTTGATGCTCCGTATAGAACCCTCCTACTTTATCACCGCGCCATGCCTATGGGGGCTACAATTTGTATTGTTTATTTTGATTGTGGTTGAACTTTTTACACATGCAATAGCTACAAATACCATGCAAATATTTAAAAATGGGATAGATTTTCTGTCGCAATACGTTACAAATATTTACTTGCTGATTCTCGTTCCCAACCATACACATCAAGTAAAATGTCATTTCTTGCATTTTCTTTAACATCTCTCTGATACTTGAGTCGGGATTACTTAAAGTTGTTAAAAAACACTTACCATCATCTGTCTTTATATATAATTTGGAAAAAGAAAATAAAATAGGGATGCATTAACGATAATGGAAGGAAAACAGGAAAATAAATGTTTGGGTAACTTAAGAAAAATAACACATGAAAATTGGAATGGAAATTAACGGGACAGTGTAATCTGAATTGTTGCACTATAAAATATGAATTATAACGAGCTTCATAAATAGCCAAACGCCTGGAAAGATCTGAAAACGTGTATAAACCACTAAGGGATAAAAACATCAATAACTATAAAAAAATAAATTAAATCACTAGTACTTACTTAATAACCGTCAAATTAATGAGTGTTATTTATTTATGGTATAAATATAAAATGTGAAAGAAATAATCAAATTAGATAAAGTGCCAAAGTGGTGGAAAATGTAGCTTCTGTGTGGGACGTCAAGGGTTCGAGTCACTCCCCACGCAGATATTAAAATATCTTGATTGAGGCCTTGGGGCCTTGGACTTCTTCCTTGACTAAAATAAATGTTTTTTTTATTATTTAATGGGTAAAACTAGCCAGTATTTTTTGACTGTTTGTTTTTGTAACAACCCACTAACAGCCATTAAAACACCCACTACTCATTCATTAAAATTCTGCATTAACATGGTAAAGACTGTTACTTCCATCTTGCCTATATAAACCCATATCCCATTTTGGGAAAAATACACACAAAAAGAAAATAGAAAAACCATCTTGCATCAATCCTCCTTCTCATATTTTGAATTTCTTATATTCGGGTTTTTACATATATTCTGGAGTACAATTGAGAGTTCTAGAAAAATCATTCCTGATTGCTGCACAAGTGGTTTACGATCGTTGTATCCTGGGAGTGATTGTCCACAGAGGTCGTAGCAATTATCGACGGGCAATTTCACTTTAGGACATCGTGCTGTCACGAGACTCGATCAGACGATAAGTTTTATATTTCTACATTATATTGTTCTGATCACTACTGCAACTAATTATTTATTTCCAACAATGAGACCCCCACTAACTCACACATTAATTCAAGCATGAACTTTAATGCAAATAAATGATATTCAAGCATTATATAATCACGTCTTCGTGTCCTAAATTCTCACCATCAAGGCTATCTTTTCCTTGCATATTGAGATGACTTCCAAATCTGTTCTCTTGGTTCTTCTCGGTGTTCTTATTTGCACCACCACAGCGAGAAAGCTAGTTGGCTCAAACGGTTCTTTCGATGATGCAAAATTCATTTTTGATCATTTAGGAGGTGGCGGTGGGGGTGAGGGTGGAGGTGGAGGAACAGGGGGTGGTTCTGGTTTTGGAGAAGGATTTGGAGGTGGTGCTCAAGGAGGAGAAGGAGATTTTGGTGGCGGAGGCAGTGGCAGTGGTGGAGGTGGATTGGGTGGAGGATTTGGATTTGGTGCAGGATACGGTGGTGGGATAGCACAAGCAGCCGTGGAAGAATTCATGGTGTAATTATTAAAGTTTCAGTCTTATGCATTTCTTCAAACCTAATGATTATTTTCATCGCACAACAAAAATAAACTACTTGATCGCAGATCTTTGATTTTGTAATCAAATTTATTCAAAATGCACATTTTAGTAATGTAAAATATAATATTTTTAAAGTGAACAGTTTATTGGAGCACGTTAATACCATAAATTCTAGGTGTATAAGTTCATCCATTGCTTAGTCCCAAATTAACAAGTCATATCCAACTTGACTCCGATGCTCAATTCAGAGTCGACTTTGACATGCTCAATTTGGAGTCGAGTTTGATTGTGTCACGAAAGATTTTAGGTGTGCCAAATTATTTGTATTTATATTTTTGTTGGCCTTAGACACAAATTAAATAGCACTAAATTGAGCGTTCACAATGAGCAAGAAACTATAAAAGTTGATACCCTCAAATCAAATTGTGCCAGAAATTTTTTTCTTCATAAAGATTTTTAGTGAAGTAGTAAAATAAATGAAACTTATAGCTACCCATGCACTTGAATACGTAAATAATGAAAAAAAAAAATTGTACGTTTTGGAAGTAAATTGTCACGAGTACGAATTTGTCTTCAAACATTTTGCACAATTTTCTTTGTAAATTAGTAGTGCATTCAACCAAATTTTGACGAGTTTTATGGAAAAAAGTAAAAGTTTTTTGAGGAGTTGATTTGTCATGGTGAGTTCAGATTGAGCAAAGATGAAAACTAACATAGGAACAACGAGACCCTGTGTTGATAAGGCAGGACTTGACATAGATTATTTCGACTAAGAAAATTGAAAATAGGCTATAAAACTAGCCCCAGTAGTGCGTCAAAATTAACTAAATTGTAAAACAAGAAAATCCCAGCAATTAAACCGAATCATTAACCAAAACTGATTGAACCAGTGACTTGTTTTGGCTATTTGGACACTTGGATGTAACGCCCCGAAATCTTTTTCATTATTATTAGTGTTTTTAAATAAAAATAGCTCAAGGTATTACTAACATCTTCTTTTTCTAATTTAAGCCGAAATATCATTTTCATTAGGTGTTGAAATTGCATAAATAGCTATTAGACAATGTGCACAAAATTCAATATGAAGATGATTCTTCAAATAAAAGTTTGACAGTTATATTTTCTAGAAAATTTACTTGGCAACCCCATAAGCATCACTCGATCAATCTTTCACGCATCGACACGATCGGTTCTAATCTAAAATTTTAGTAAGAGTGAGTAATTTGAAAACACCCAGTAAGAATACGTACACATTCATATTTACATGATATAAATATAAAACTGACATAACATATTAACAATTCTTAAATTTAGAGCTCAAGAAAGTTCTTAAGAATCCCCATATCCGGTAGGATTTAACATCTTTGATCAAATGATCCATCCTGAAGGATTTAACATAGAGTTCGACCGGAAGGCCTCATAGCAATTTATGCCAAAAATTATACAAACATCAAGAAATAATAATTGACCACTTTGCATGATGTATTCTTACCTCAATTGACACCCAAAATTTTTTAAAAAAATGGCTTGAAATGATAATGTGAAAGTGAATAGTGTGTGTATGTTAAAATAAAAATGAACTTATAAAATCTATAACACAAAACACTCTCACCTCACACCCTATATATAATCATTCGCACGTAACCTTCAAGGAATTCAAAAGCTTGGTGACATATTCAAAATCAATAAGGTTACTTATGAATTAATTAGGTTAATTATTTTGGTAATTATGTTAGATATCTTTTCAAATTCCTACGTTAAAGTTCGTCTCTTTTTTCTTTGTTTTTTTCATTATTATTTATATTAATAAAAATATTAAAGGTTAACACATTTCTTTTTATTAGAATAACTCGAATAGGACTAACTCAAAATTTCTTTTTTCTTGAGCCCAAATTATATTATTTAATATGAGCTACAAAATGAGTATAATGTTTGATATATTTCATCAACTTCTGAAATACTTAAATACTTGACCCAAATAACATACGATAAATTCTTAAAACTCGTAAGCAAGGTAAATCTTTGATACAAATAAGTGAGTTGAGCTTATCTTTTAACCTTTGGACTTTTAGTGTAACGAAAAATCTAAACATGAATTATTTCATTTGCTAAGTGACCCATATTAAATTTAGGCCCACATGAAAAATAGTAAAAAAGTTCGGGGTGTTACATTGGATATCCAAAAGTTTGTAACGGTTAATTAGGCCAAGCACTATAGTATAGCACTCATTAAGGAAAGTACGTTTTATCTAAATGAATATCAATAACACGGCATCTTCAATCAATCTTCTTTCGTTGATCCAAACTAAAATACTGTTATCCACGAAGAACCCGTCCATGCCCCTTACCCAGAGAGTTCTAGCATGTTCTAATTCATGGGGGATTAAGGAACTCCCCCAAAATCCTCCACCTAACTCATGCGTGAAAAGCTTGTAGCCTTGGTTCCGTTGACAAAGACAACTAAAATTAAAAAAAAAATGTATGATTTATAATTCGATTTTTGGAAATGAGTGATGGATAAGTGATTAGTTCTTGAAGGTCCTAAATAATGCATTGTTAAAGTTAACTTTAACTTTAAAAATTAACTTTTTAGTAGAAAGAATTGAATTCTTAATGAAGGCTATTATAATTATGTGAAGTTATGATCTTAATACACATTAATAGTGTGAACTACACAAAATAATAAAAAAATTATTAATCATCTATTATTTCAAAAGTGAAAATCTTGGAAGAATAAATCACCACACTGCTCTTAGTGATTGCGAGTATGTCTATTCATATAGATGTACAAGGTGCTTACAAATCAATCAAGAATATTTACAGCTTAATTACAATGAAATCGATGGTAAGAATATCCCATAATTGAGCTAGATTAAAATATAATTAGACTGGAATAGTGGAGTCAAATCTGTTATAGGAATTATGCCTTGGATTGGGCCAAAGTATCCTCAACATCCCCTCGCAAGCTGAGCGTCAGCTTGGAGTAGACGTGAAGCTTGGATAGAAAAAATTGAAAAAGTGGTTGAGGGAGACTTTTGGTGAAGATGTCTGCAACCTATAGGTGAGATGGAACGAACCGAGTGTAAAATTTGATAGACGACAAGTTCCCGAAGGAAGTGGTAGTGTAATTCAACATGCTTGGCATGTTTGTGAAATAGGATTGGAGCTCAAAAATAAGGAACTTTTATTGTCATGTAAAAGAAGGGCAACTGTGGAAGTGACACTTGTAAGTCTTGAAAAAGGTGTGTAATCCAAAGAAACTCAGCGGCAACGTGAGCAATGGCATGATATTCAAATTCACAGCTAGAATGAGAGGCTGTGGATTGCTTATTAGCACTCCAAGAGACCAAATTCCCTCCAAGATAGATGGAGTAACCAGAGGTAGATCGATGAGTATTAGGACATCCAGCCTAATCAGTATTAGAGTAAGCAATGAGAGCACCAGGAATAATAGTGGGGGCGAAAAATGAGGCCAAAATGAAGGGTACCCTTGATATAGCTAAGGATATCCTTAACTGCAAGAAAGTGATTTGTTGTTGGAGCATGTAGAAATTGACTGAAAGAATTGACAACAAGAGCAGTATCTGGATGTGTAATAGTCAAGTATTGTAGGGCGCCAATTAGAGTTCTATAAAGAGTAGGATTGGAGAACAGAGGACCTTCTACAGACAAGTGCTGAGAAACAACCATAGGAATATGCACTGGTTTGCTGTCAAGCAACTGAGCTCGAGTAAGAATATCCCATGCATTTTTCAACTGATTGATAAAAAGACTATCTTTAGTTGTCGAAGCTTCAAGGCCAATGAAGCAACTAAGAGGACCTATATTCTTAGTAGCAAACTCAGAATTGAGTTTACAAGTAAATCTATCGATGAGAGATGAGTTGTTGCCAGTGATAATAATATCGTCAACATAGAGGAGCAAATATATGATATTGGAGGGCTTGTGGAAAACAAATAGTGAAGGGTCAGCCCGACTACAATGAAATCAAAGCTGAATAAGTAAGGAGCTGAAGCGCTGGAACCAAACACAAGGTGCTTGCTTTAGTCCATAGAGAGCTTTTTTCAACTGATAGACATGATTAGGAAAGCGATGGTCAATATATCCTAGAGGCTGCTCCATGTACTCATGCTCAGTAAGAGTGCCATTTAGAAACGCATTCTTAACATCAAGTTGGTGAAGAGGCCATTTGTTAGTCTCAGTAATAGAGAGTACAACGCGAACAGTGGAAGCCTTAATAACAGGACTAAAGGTATCATTGTAGTCAAGACCAGGCACATGTGGATAGCCTTTGGTAACAAGACGAGCTTTGAACTGCTCGATGGATCCATCAGACAAATATTTGGTTCTGAACACCCATTTGGAGCCCACAATGTTGGTGTTAGGAGGCCTAGGAACCAAAATCCAGGTGCTGTTATTTTGTATGGCTTGCATTTTTTCATCCATGGCAGCAAGCTAAGCAGGATTCTTTACAGCAAATTTGAAACTTTTAGGCTCAGTAGAGGCAAGAAGAGCACAAAGAAGACCAGAGAAGCCCAAGATGCCAATGTTTGTCGGATGGCGAGTTTTGAAAACACTTACCTTGGCTCGTGTGATCATAGGGTAAGAGCCTAATGGAGATGCTGGAGCTAGAGCTGGAGCTAGAGTGAGATCGTGAACTTAAGGAGTGGTGTTAGACTCAACAGAAGATGATCTAAGGGCTGAGTGTACCAAAGTAGAACCAGCATTAGAGTCAGTAACCTGCATAGACTCATCCACTAGATCAGTAAAAATAATACACGGGTCTGATCTGGATGTAGTAATAGAAGAAGAATGATGCTTTGAGGGAGATGGTTTTGCATGGGATGATATGGGCTCCAAAAAATTGAAAAATTGGAGAGATGAGATAGGTTGAGCATGAGAGGTTCCTAAAGAAGGAAAGTGATGTTCATCAAACTTTGCATGTTGAGTGATGTATAGTCTAGATGTTGTGGGGTCGAGGCAACAAAACCCTTTATAGGAAGGACTATATCGCAAAAAAAATGCATGGGATGCCACGAAGGGAAAATTTTTCAAACATGAAATCTCGCAAACAAGGATAAACACGACAACCAAAGGGATGAAAATTTTCATAATTTGGAGGTGAACCATAAAGAAGCTCAAAAGGGGACTTGCTTCCAAGAAGTGGTGTGGGCAAGCGATTGATGATGTAGACTGTAGTGCCGAAGGCATTAACCCAAAAGTGAGGAGAAAGATGAGAGTGAAAAAGGAGAGCAAGGCCAATCTCAGTCACATGACAATGTTTCCTTTCGGCACGACCATTTTGAGTAGGTGTGTATGGGTAAGATAGTTGATGATGGATGCCAGAGTTATGGAGGTATGACTAGAAACGATTGCTAGTAATTCTCCGTCGCCATCACTTTGAAAAGTTTTATGTGTGCAGAATACTGAATTTCCACAAATTTTTTAAATTGAAGAAAAATATTGTAAAAATCATCGGGTATAGCCAAGTGAAACGAGACAAATCATCGACAAAAACAACATAGTATACAAAATTTGAAGTGGATTTGACGGGAAATGATCCCCATATGTCACCTTGAATTAAATCCAACACATTAGATGATCGTTTTTCATTACGCGAATAAGGCAAACGATGATTTTTTGCAATCTGACGTGTTACAAAGTGTTGGAGAAGGCAACAAAGATGTAAGATAAAGATGACATTTTTATTTAAAAAAGAAATAATGGAATGATTTACATGTTCAAGGTGAGCATGCCATAAATCATACAAGGCATGCAATGACTTATTAGTAAAAACAGAAATAAAGGTGGGGTTTCCATGTTCCAACACATATAATCCATCATCTCGTTTATCGATTGCCACCACCTCTCTTGTGTGACGATTCTGGATAGTAAAAGAATTATTAGTGAAGTGATAGACAAAGGAAAATCAGAAGTTAATTTACTAATGGACAAAAGATTTTTGGTTAAATGAGGAACAACTAAAACATCAAGTAAATGAAGATTTTGATTGGGAGAGATGGTACTGGTGTGTGTTATAGGTAGGGAAACACCATTATCTACAATTACACAATCCTTACTAGTATAATTACTTGATTGATCCAGGATAGATGGATTGGTGCTCATGTGGCCAAAGTCCCAACGTCCAAATACCAATCTGAGGCCTCATTTTCAGATATGGAGCATGATTTATTGAAAGCCTCAAGGAGATTAGCAGAGTTGTCTCATCGAGAATACCTTTGGTCATAACGGTCAGCGTAGTGTCCTTCTATCCGACAAATCTGACATCACGGGCTGCAACGTCCTTGGCCAGAGAAATTTCATTCGTTGCCATGATTGGAGTAAGCTTGATAGTTGTTGCGTCCGCGATTGGTGTGTGAGAGCTGGCCCTTGTGACTCATACTATTGAAAGTGCGATTCGTGGCAGTGAACGTTGCTGTTGGTGGACTTACAGAATCAAGAGATTTTTGGAACAGTTCAAAGCTTTCAACCTTAGAGACGATGTCAATGAAGCAGGGAAGAGGAGTGACTGCCATCTGTGCAATTGAGAATGACGACAAAACAGGGCCAAGACCTCGAAGAAACCAATGGACTTTGTCCATCTCATCAAGTGGTCGTTCAATGGCATGTAGCTGGTCACAAAGTGCCTTAAAACCACAAGAATACTCAGAGACAGAACGTGTTCCATGCCTCATCAATTGGAGATCATCTTTGAGGTGAATCTCGTAAGCTTTGGAGCAGTGGCTGAAGGTGTTTTCCAAGGCAACCTTGACCTCGCGCGAGGTGGAGTGATTGTCGACCTTAGCCATGGCCTCCTTGGTGAGGGGGGAGAGGAGAAGGCTGAGAAGCTTCTGATCAATTGTTTTCCAGTCTAAGTATTTGGTGTTCGGTGTTTAGGAGGTGGGTGGGTCAAATCTTGGTGGAGGCTCAAGGGTTCCATTCACATGACCGAGTAGTGTTAGACTCTCAAGAAGGGGAAGCAATTGGCTTTTCCACAGGAGGTAGTTTGAGGAGGAGAGTTTAATTGTTACCATGTGGATCATGGTGTTGAAAGAGAAGAGTGTGGATTCGGTAGCTATGATGATATTGAAGGATCAATGGACGTTAATCCAAGAATGGCTCTGATACCATCAAATTCTCGAAGAATAAATCACCACACTGCTCTTAGTGATGGTGAGTATGTCTAGTTATATAGATGTACAAGGTGTTTACAAATCATTCAAGAATATTTACTGCTCAATTACAATGAAATTGATGGAAAGAATATCCCATAATTGAGCTAGATTAAAATATAATTAGGCTAGAATAGTGGGGTCAAATATATTACATGAATTATGCCTTGGATTGGGCCAAAGTATCCTCAACAAAAAGTATCTTTTCTGTGAACATTGCATCTTAGGCAAACATCGTCGACCCCACTTTAATAATGGAAAACATAAGACTACTTCCGTTTTTTAGTATATTCCTTCATCTACTGTCACTCAATGGGGAAATAAATATTTTCTATCTTTAATTGATGAATTTTTGAGAAAAATATGGATTTTTTATTAAAGCAAAAATCTCAAACCTTTCAAAATTTTAAAACTTGAAAAACTTTGATTGGAAAGAAAATTAAAATCCTCATAATTGATAATGACTTAGAATTTTGCAATACTGAATTTGACATGAGTTGTAAAGAAAATGGAATTCTAAGATATAAACTATCCTTTATTCTCCATAGCAAAATAGAGTAACTGAAAGAATGAATAGAACAATTCTGAATATGGGGAAGGTATATGATGATTAGTTCTGGAGCCCTCAAAGTATTGGTCAAAAAAGTTCAGTGACCAAAAACCATGGTTGCTAGTTGGGCACTAATTCACTGTAAATGAATGTCTTTATTGGCCAACTTATAATTGGTCGCTACCTCTAGAACATTCAATAACCTAACTTTGGTTGGTAAAGGACTTGGTTTGGCAGCTAATAATTGTAAAAAAATTAGTAGATTTGCACCCTTTTGCAACTGAACTATGGTCGGTAAAAAGCATCAATTGAAACTATTGTCAATTTTTAGCACCCAATATTTGTTCAGTGAAGGTACACCATTAATGACCATTTATTAGGGTTGGTAACGAGACGGGTTAGGGATGGGGAGGGTTACGGACGGGGAGGGGTCCCCACCCTGTTGGGCATTTTCTCGTCTCGTACCCGCCCTGTTACTAGTTTGAGGAGGGGCAGGACGAATTTGGGTGATTGTCCTGTTTAAATACCCGTTTATTTTTTTTTAATTTTTAATTTTTGATAATTTATTTTATTGCCCCCATTTATTTAAGTGAGGCAATAATATAATAATTAAAATTTTTAATTAAGTAATTTATTTTTAAAAGTTAAATTATACGAATATATTTGGTAAACTCAAGTTTTTATTATTCATCATAATCTTTAGATAATCTTAGTTGTCATCTTCTATTAGAATTAATGAAATTTCATAGAGTTTTTCCGTTTAAAATATTGAATTCTTTATAAAAATAAAAAAAATTAAACGGGGCGGGGCCTGTTACCCGTACCTACCTCGGGGGGAATTCCCCACTCCATACTCGACCGATTAGGCAGATAATCACCACCACGTTCGAGATGGGACCCCACGAGTATTGAATTTGACGAGTATTTTTGCTATCCCTATCAAATACTAGTCTATGAAGAATAGTTGGTAAAAATAGTACCTATCACAAACCAATCATTGGTCAATGAATGGTCAATTTTTTATTTTTTAAATCTTTTAACAACCAAAATTTTATTGCAGAAAGATATTTACCTACCAAAATCCATTTTTGTCAAATGTTAAATAAAAACCATTAAAGACATTTTAACAATAAATATTTGGTCGCTGCTAATATTTTGACTAATTGTTTAGTTGAATTTTCAACAACCACAAGTTAGTTGCTATAAATAATTAGTTGTTTTAAATGAATAAATATAAAAAAATGCACAGGAGAAAATAACAAAATTAACAAGAAACAATAGTTGCTACAAAATGATAATTGTCATTGCATATATAACAATTACTAATAAAATTTAATAAGAGAAAACGAAAAAATGATAAACTGGAAAGCATAAAATCACGGAAATTTATTTCATCTTACATCTGACGGAAATGTAGAAGTGGAATGGTAGAAAAAGTTGCATTCCCCTACTTGGTAAGTGAAGATTAAGTTTTTTCCCTTTCTGAACAAAGTTGGGGAAAGGGGGTATGGCAATTTTGGTTAGATATATGGAGCAAATTCTTAACATGACATCATAGCATCAGCATTATATATCTTCCTGCTGAATTTCTTCTCAAGCTATCACTAGTCTAAGATGAAGAATCTTGCGGAAAGCTTTCCTAAGACGATAACGAATATGGATTACAAGAACCTTCTTTCTCCAGAATCATCAATTTGCCTGCACAATGTAAAACGGAGTGATGATCAACATGCTACAAAATGGTGATTGGGCATAGAATAAGTGTTAATCAAGATAACTTTTACATTGTATCGTTGATGTAAAGATCTTTCAAGTCACTCTTAATCCTTGGTTTGTAGTTTCCAAGTCGAACAGAGCTTACATACACACCAAGAAGGTTAAACCCTAACCAATTGCATTCATAGAAATTTAATGGCTGAATAAAGAAGACGAATCCACTAGCTTCTATGGGGTAATGACCTGAGCAACATTCTCCTTAGACTCAGTGGGCTCAGCATCCTTGTCCATGTGAATCTTTTGCAATGCAGTGTACATCTTGAAAAAACTGATTAGTAAAAAAAAAAAAAAAAAAATTGACAAGTAGAGGTTTAATTAGATGTAGATCTTCCAAGCTAAGCAAGTAACCAACCTGAAACAAGTGAAACCAATATGTCAGAAAATATTCCCAATAAGAAGTCAGAAAAGATGTGTGAATATGTGGGCTGCGTACACAATACATATTATGAGAACAATGATAATCAGTGAGATACATGACTAGAACATATTAAAATACTGATAGACTACTCATCAGAATTAAGTTTGCAAGACAGAGAAATTTCCTTTGACTTCGTAAAATTTCCTTATAATAAAAATACCATTTCTCTGTTCTTACAATTGATTGAATATAGAGTAATCATGTTAACATACAAACAGTTATCCTTGCTTCTTTATTTAATTGGCTAGGGTTCATATCAAATTAGCTTTACTAGTAATCGGAGGTTTTTTCACACTTAACATCAAAGTGAATACTAGTATTTCTTTATCAGATATCTGAGGTTTTCTCATCCAGAAATTCAAGTGCTCGGCAATAGGAATCAATAAAATCACAAATCCATAAAAAATCAGACAATAGCAGGAAACATTAGCAGCAAACATTCAGAATGTAGCAATCAATGCATTGCATAAACTGTCGGTTATAAGATCTAAATTATACAAGAAATTTTGACAATTGGCTATTGAAAGGAAAAAAACCCAAACATCCTAAAGTAGAACTAAAGAAACACATAGAACAAGAGCGCACCAGTGTACCGGCAAGCTTTTGTTCTCTGGGCACATCCCGCGATTTACCTCCCTCACGATGCTCTAGGAGCGAGATGGGTGGGGTTCTCAAGGTTGAGGTGCAACCTTCGTTTTTTTTATTTTTTATTTTTTTATTAAGAAACACATAAAGTGTAAGTTTCAAGTATGACAAAATGCACAATCATTTTTAAAAAAAGAATAAACTTTTAAATGAAGCCAGCATTTCAATGGAAAACGAAGATGGTACCAGATATAATTTTCAGCATAACTAGTTCTACAAAATAGTTGTCTTGGTTAGTTTGGATTAGGCAAAGTTGAAAACTAACATAGGAAAATGAAAACCTATGTTGATGAAATAGGTTTGGACTTGCTGTTTCGACACGGAAAACTGGAAACCGGTCGAAATCTGTCTGAATAGTACTTGAAACTGAAGTAATTGTAAATCGAGAAAGTTCTAGCTACATGTTAGATTGATTCAACCGCCAAAATCGGTTGACTGGTGACTAGTTTGGATAATTTGCTATACTAAAGTTTGTAAGGGGTTAATTAGGCCAAGCACTATAGCATGGCCCTTATAAAGAACAGAATGTCTTCCCCTTTTGGTGGAATTTAAAATCAGATTTTTAGTATATTTTGATAAAAGTTGATAAAATATGGGGTTGAAAAATCGTGGATCCTATGAAATATGTTGTTAAAATTAATTGTTAACTTTAACTTAGATTAAAATTTGGATTTCAATAAGAGGGCATCTTCAGTTTATCCTATCTTGTTGATCCAAACCAAAATGTTGTCATTCTCGAAGAAACCATCCTTGCTCGTAACCTGTTAGCTTGTGCATATTCCCAATTCATAAGGGATTCTGGAACTCTCCCAAAATCCACTATCTGCCAGGCTTCATAGCCTCGGCTACGTCGAAGAAGACTTGGAAAATTCAGAAAACGTATAATCTATAATGGGTCTTCATATCATGAATTATTTGTTCCATTATCAAGCAAATTGTCCAAGTACTGTGTAGGGTACGCTTGATCCAAGAACTCCGTGCCATTGCCGGAGTATGGGAATGTGACTCAAATTTTTCATGAGTTAAGGCGTGTGCTTTTTGCTATTTTTTATTTTTGCATAGATAATTGCCTCTGTTTGTGCACCGGCGTTTGCATAAATTAGTTCAGTTGCTGCCTTTCAAGAGTTTTTTGTTGTTAGCTGGGTATGCATTTATTTTTACCACCATCTGTCTTTATATACAATTTTGGAGGGGAAAAATGGAAAATAAAAGTTTGGGTAACTTAAAATAACCTATGAAAATTGGAATGGAAATTTACGTAACTGTGTAATCTGAATTGTTGAACTATTAAATATGAATTAAAACGAGCTTCATAAATAGCCAAACGCCTGGAAAGATCTGAAAACGTGTATAAACCACTAAGGAATATAAACATCAATAACTATAAAAAATAAATTAAATCACTAGTACTTACTTAATAACCGTCAAATTAATGAGACCCCCACTAACTCACACATTAATTCTAGCATGAACGTTAATGCAAATAAATGATATTCAAGCATTATATAATCGCGTCTTCGTGTCCTAAATTCTCATCATCAAGGATATCTTTTCCTTGCATATTGAGATGACTTCCAAATTTGTTCTCTTGGTTCTTCTTGGTGTTCTTATTTGCACCACCACCGCGAGAAAGCTAGTTGGCTCAGACGGTTCTTTCGATGATGCAAAATTCATTTTTGATCATTTAGGAGGTGGCGGTGGTGGGGGGGGTGGAGGTGGTGGTGGAGGTGGAGGAATAGGGGGTGGTTCTGGTTTCGGAGAAGGATTTGGTGGTGGGTTTGGAGGTGGTGCTCAAGGAGGAGGAGGAGGTTTTGGCGGCGGAGGCGGTGGTGGAGGCGGATTGGGTGGAGGATCTGGTAGTGGATTTGGATTTGGTGCAGGATACGGTGGTGGGATAGCACAAGCAGCCGCGGAAGAATTCATGGTGTAATTAATAAAGTTTCAGTCTGTTGCATTTCTTCAAACCTAAAGATTATTTTCTTGGCACAACCAAAATAAACTACTTGATTGCAGATCTTTGATTTTGTACACAAATTTATTCAAAAAGCAAATTTTAGTAATGTAAAATATAATATTTTTAAAGTGAAGGTGTGCTGAATTATTTGCATTTATATTTTTGTAGGCCTTAGACACAAATTAAACAGCGCTAAATTGAGCAAAAAAACATGTTTGAGCATTCACAATCTACAAGAAAATATAAAAGTTGATTCCCTCAAATCAAATTGGGCACGAACTTCATAAAGATTTTTTGCGAAGTAGTAAAATAAATGAAACTTATAGATACCCATGCACTTAAATACGTAAATAATGCAAAAATAAATTTGTACGTTTTGGAAGTAAATTGTCATGAGTACGAATTTGCCTTCAAACATTTTGCACAAATTTCTTTGTAAATTAGTAGTGCATTCTATCAAATTTTGACGAGTTTTACAGAAGAAAGTAAAAGTTTTTTGAGGAGTTGATATGTCATGGTGAGTTTAGATTGAGCAAAGATGAAAACTCACATAGGAACAATGGAAACCTGCATTGATAAAACAGGACTCGACGGAGATTATTTCGACTAAGAAAATTGAAAATCTGCCATAAAACTGGTCCCGGTAGTGCTTCAAAATGAACTATATTGTAAACCAAGAAATTCCCAGCTATTAAACCGAATCATTAACCAAAACTGATTGAACCCGTGACTTGTTTTGGCGATTTGGACACTTGGATATCCAAAAGTTTGTAACAGTTAATTAGGCTAAGCACCATAGTATAGCACTCATTAAGAAAAGTACGTTTTATCTAAATGAATATCAATAACACGGCATCTTCAATCCATCTTCTTTCGTTGATGCAAACCAAAATATTGTTATCCCTGAGGAACCCGTCCTTGTCCCTTACCCAGATAGTTGTAGCTTGTTTCCAATTCGTGGGGGATTACAAAACACTCCCAAAATCCTCCACCTAACTCATGCGTGAAAAGCTTGTAGTCTTGGTTCCATCGACAAATTAAGACAACGAAAATTAAAACCTATGCTGACGAAATAGGTTTGGACTTGCTGTTTCGACAGGGAAAACTGGAAACCGGTTGAAATCTGTTTGAATAGTGCTTGAAACTGAAGTAATTGTAAATCGAGAAAATTCTAGCTATATGTTAGATTGATTCAACCGCCAAAATCGGTTGACCGGTGACTTGTTTGGACGATTTACTGTACAAAAGTTTGTAAGGGTTAATTAGGCCAAGCACCATAGCATGGCCCTTACAAAGAAAATAATGTTTTCCCCCATTTGGTTGGGATTGAAATCAGATTTTTAGTATATTTTGATAAAAGTTGTTTAAATGTGTGATTGAAAAGTTATGGATCATATGAAATATGTGGTTAAAATTAATTATTAATTTTGACTTAGATTAAAATCGATTTCAATAAGAGGGCATCTTCAATTTATCCTATCTTGTTGATCCAAACCAAAATGTTGTCATCCCCTAAGAAACCATCCTTGCCTGTAACCCGTTAGGTTGCTCATACTCCCAATTCATAAGGGATTCTGGAAGTCCCCAAAAATCCTCTATCGGAAAGCTTCATAGCCTCGGCTACGTTGATGAAGACTTAGAGCCTGTTTGATTCGTACGAATTCCATGGAAAAAGGAATTTGAATTCCACCTTTTTCAAATTTTGGGTGTTTGATTCGTTTTAATTTTCATGGAATTCCATTTCCTTGATTTATGGTGGGAATTGGCTTTCTAACCTATTGTTCACGGTTTATTTATTTATTTATTATTATTATTATTATTATTTGCAATGGAAACAAAATTTAAGAGTTATTGTAAAAAAATATTTCACTTTAATTGACAATTTTCATGTAAAACAATGTCAAAAGAACACCAAAATATAGATAATTTTCTTGATTTTTTTTTTGTTGGCAATGGAAACAAATTTCATTTCCAATATCAGTAAAATTTATCCCTTTAATTGACAATTTTCATGTAAAACAAAATCAAACGAACACCAAAAATCACTTTTATTTCAACATTTTTCACGTGAAAAATTATACAAATCAAATACAATAATTTACAATTCCCAGGAAAACAATTTCGAGGAAATTCAATTCCCTGAAATTCATTTTCAATTCAATTCAATTCTATCTTTGCAATCAAACGGACCCTTAGAAAATTCATAGAACGTATAATCTATAATGGGCCTTCATATCATGAATCATTTGTTCCATTATCAAGCAAATTGTCCAAGTACCGTGTAGGGTACGCTTGATCCAAGAACTCTGTGCCAGTGCCCGAGTATGGGAATGTGACCTAGATTTTTCATGAGTTAAGGCATGTGCTTTTTGCAATTTTTTATTTTGCATTGATAATTGCCTCTGTTTGTGCATCGGCATTTGCATGAATTAGTTCAGTTGCTTCCTTTCAAGAGTTTGTTGTTGTTAATTGGGTATGCATTTACTTTTATTCTACAATTTGTATTGCTCATTTTTTTTAAATGACTCAGGTGTCTGAGCTTCGTCCAATTAATCTTAAAGAGTGACAGTCTTCCCCCTGATTGGCCATTCGGGTAAATCCAGATGCGATTATAGCTTATAAACACTTGGACCAGATATTCGGGATGCGGTTATTTTCCCTGTGGACCTCCCTTTACGACGTGCGGACAGAACCTTCGAAGAAGCAACAAAGCGACCATAACTTTGCCTCTATAGGATATTTGCCTTCCAACATAAATGTTGCCTTCCAGCTGTCGTGGGGATTCGAACTTTGATGCTACGTAGAGAACCCTCCTACTATATCGTTTGCCATGCCCGTGGGGACTACAATTTGTATTGTTTATTTTGATTGTGGTTGAACTTTTTACACATGCAATAACTACAAATGCCAGGCAAATATTTAAAAATGGGGTAGATTTTCTGTCGCAATGCATTACAAATATTAACTTGCTGATTCTCGTTCCCAACAATACTCATCGAGTAAAATCTCATTTCTTGCATTTTCTTCAAAATCCTTGATACTTGAGTTGGAAATTTACGTAACTATGTAATATGAATTGTTGCACTATAAAATATGAATTACAACGAGCTTCATAAATAGCCAAACGCCTAGAAAGATCTGAAAACGTGCAAAAACCACTAAGGAATAGAAACATCAATAACTATAAAAAAAATAAATTAAATCACTAGTACTTACTTAATAACCATCAAATTAATGAGACCCCCACTAACTCACACATTAATTCAAGCATGAACTTTAATGCAAATAAATGATATTCAAGCATTATATAATCATGTCTTCGTGTCCTAAATTCTCATCATCAAGGCTATCTTTTCCTTGCATATTGAGATGACTTCCAAATTTGTTCTCTTGGTGTTCTTATTTGCACCACCACCGTGAGAAAGCTAGTTGGCTCAAATGGTTCTTTCGATGATGGAAAATTCATTTTTGATCATTTAGGAGGTGGTGGTGGTAGTGGGGGTGCTGGTGGTGGTGGTGGAGGTGGAGGAACAGGGGGTGGTTCTGGTTTCGGAGAAGGATTTGGTGGTGGGTTTGGAGGTGGTGCTCAAGGAGGAGGAGGAGGTTTTGGTGGCGGAGGTGGTGGCGGTGGTTGAGGCGGACTGGGTGGAGGATCTGGTAGTGGATTTGGATTTGGTGCAAGATACGGTGGTGGGATAGCACAAGCAGCCGCGGAAGAATTCATGGTGTAATTAATAAAGTTTCAGTACGATGCATTTCTTCAAACCTAATGATTTTTTTCTTGGCACAACCAAAATAAACTACTTGATTGCAGATCTTTGATTCTGTACACAAATTTATTCAAAAAGCAAATTTTAGTAATGTAAAATATAATATTTTTAAAGTGAACAATTTATTGGAGCACATTAATACCATAAATTCAAAGTGTATAAGTTCGTCCATTGCTTAGTCCCAAATTAACAAGTCATATCCAACTTGACTCCGATGCTCAATTCAGAGTCGACTTTGACATACTCAATTTGGAGTCGACTTTGATTGTGTCACGAAAGATTTTAGGTGTGCCAAATTATTTGTATTTATATTTTCGTTGGCCTTAGACACAAATTAAATAGCACTAAATTGAGCGTTCACAATGAGCAAGAAACTATAAAAGTTGATACCCTCAAATCAAATTGTGCACGAAATTTTTTTCTTCATAAAGATTTTTAGTGAAGTAAAATAAATGAAACTTATAGCTACCCATGCACTTGAATACGTAAATAATGAAAAAAAAAATTGTACATTTTGGAAGTAAATTGTCATGAGTACGAATTTGTCTTCAAACATTTTGCACAAATTTCTTTGTAAATTAGTAGTGCATTCAACCAAATTTTGACGAGTTTTATGGAAAAAAATAAAAGTTTTTTGAGGAGTTGACATGTCATGGTGAGTTCAGATTGAGCAAAGATGAAAACTAACATAGGAACAACGAGACCATGTGTTGATAAGATAGAACTCAACATAGATTATTTCGACTAAGAAAATTTAAAATAGGCTATAAAATAGCTTATTATTATTTTTAAACAAAAATAGCTCGAGGTATTACCAACATCTTCTTTTTCTAATTTAAGCGGAAATATCACTTTCATTAGGTGTTGAAAATGCATAAATGGCTATTAAACAATGTGCACAAAATTCAATATGAAGATGATTATTCAAATAAAAGTTTGACAATTATATTTTCTAGAAAATTTACTTGGCGACCCCATAAGCATCACTCGATCAATTTTTCACGCATCCACACGACTAGTTCTAATATAAAATTTTAGTAAGAGTGAGTATTTTGAAAACACTCAGTAAGAATACATACACATTCTCATTTACATGATATAAAAATAAAATTGACATAAAATACCAACATTTCTTAAATTTAGAGCTCAAGGAATTTCTTAAAAATCCCCATATCCCGTAGGATTTAACATCTTTGATCAAACGGTCCATCCCGTATGATTTAACATCTTTGATCTAACGGTCTATCTCGAAGGATTTAACGTAGAGTTCGACTCGAAGGCCTCATAGCATTTTATGCCAAAAATTATACAAACATCAAGGAATAAGAATTTACTACTTTGCATGATGTATTTTTACATCAGTTGACACCCAAAATTCTGAAAAAAGTGGCTCGAAATGAAAATGTGAAAGTGAATAGTGTGTGTATGTTAATATAAAAATGAACTTATAAAATTAATAACACAAAAAAACTCTCACCTCACACCCTATATATAATCATTCGCACGTAACCTTCAAGGAATTCAAAAGCATGGTGACTTAATTCAAAATTAATAAGGTTACTTATGAATTAATTAGGTTAATTATTTTGGTAATTATGTCAGATATCTTGTCAAATTCCTACGTGAAAGTTCATCTCTTTTTTCATTGTTTTTTCTTATTATTTATATTAATAAAATATTAAAGGTTAACACATTTCTTTTTATTAGAATAACTCGAATAGGACTAACCCAAAATTTCTTTTTCTTGAGCCCAAATTATATTATTTAATATGAGCTACAAAATGAGTATAATGTTTGATATATTTCATCAACTTCTAAAATAGTTAAATGCTCCACCCAAATAACTTACGATAAATTCTTAAAACTCGTAAGCAAGGTAAATCTTTGATGCGAATAAGTGAGTTGAACTTATCTTTTAACCTTTGGATTTTTAGTGTGACAAAAAATCTAAATATGAATTATTTCATTTGCTAATTGACCCATATTAAATTTAGGACCACATGAAAAAAAGTAAAAAAGTTTGGGGTGTTACATTGGATATCCAAAAGTTTGTAACGGTTATTTAGGCCAAGCACTATAGTATAGCACTCAGTAAGAAAAGTACGTTTTATCTAAATGAATATCAATAACACAGCATCTTCAATCCATCTTCTTTCATTGATCCTAACTAAAATATTGTTATCCGCGAAGAACCCGTCCATGCCCCTTACCCAGAGAGTTCTAGCATGTTCTAATTCGTGGGGGATTAAGGAACTCTCCCAAAATCCTCCACCTAACTCATGCGTGAAAAGCTTTTAGCCTTGGTTCCGTCGACAATGACAACTAAAATTCAAAAAGTGTATAATCTATAATTCGATTTTTGGAAATAAGTGATGGATAAGTGAGGGTCCTAAATAATGCATGGTTAAAGTTAATGTTTAACTTTAATAATTAACTTTTTAGTATAAAGAATTGAATTCTTAAAGAAGGCTATTATAATTATGGTGAAGTTATGATCTTAATACACATTAATAATGTAAACTACACAAAATAAGAAAAAATATTTATCATCTATTATTTCAAAAGTGAAAATCTTTGAAGAATAAATCACCACACTGCTCTTAGTGATGGTGAGTATGTCTATTTATATAGATATACAGGGTGTTTACAAATCAATCAAGAATATTTACAGCTTAATTACAATGAAATCGATGGAAAGAATATCCCATAATTGAGCTAGATTAAAATATAATTAGGCTAGAATAGTAGAGTCAAATATGTTGTAGAAATTATGCCTTGGATTGGGCCAAAGAATCCTCAACACCACCCCGCAAGCTGAGCGTCGGATTGGAGTAGACGTGAAGCTTTAATCGAAAGAATTGAAAAAGTGGTCGAGGGAGACTTTTGGTGAAGATGTCAGCAACCAGTAGGTGAGATGGGACGAACCGAGTGTAAAATTTGCTTGAGAGGACAAGTTCCTGAAGGAAGTGGTAGTCTAATTCAACATGTTTGGCTTGTTTGTGAGAAATAGGACTGGAGTTCAAAAATGTGGCACTTTTATTGTCATATAAAGGAAGGGCAGCTGTGGAAGTGACTCCTGTAAGTCCTGAAGAAGGTGTGTAATCCAAAGAAGCTCAGCGGCAACGTGAGCAAGGGCATGATATTCAAATTCATAGCTAGAACGAGAGACTGTGAGTTGCTTATTAGCACTACAAGAAACCAAATTCCCTCCAAGATAGATGGAGTAACTAGAGGTAGATCGACGAGTATCAAGGCATCCAGCCCAATCAATATTAGAGTAAGCAATGAGAGCACCAGGAATAGTAGAGGGAAGAAAAATGAGGCCAAAATGAAGGGTGCCCTTCACATAGCGAAGGATATGCTTAACTGCAAGAAAGTGGTCTGTTGTTGGAGCGTGTAGAAATTGACTGAAAGAATTGATAGCATGAGCAATATCAGGACGTATAATAGTCAAGTATTGTAGGGCGCTAATGAGAGATCTGTAAAGAGTAGGATTGGAGAGCAGAGGACCTTCTGCAGATAAGTTCTGAGAAACAACCATAGGAATATGCACTGGTTTGCTGTCAAGCAACTGAGCTCGAGTAAGAATATCCCATGCATATTTCAGCTGATTGATAAAAAGACTATCTTTAGTTGTCGAAGCTTCAAGGCCAATGAAGTAGCTAAGAGAACCCAAATTCTTAGTGACAAACTTAGAATTGAGTTTGCAAATGAATCTGTCGATGGGAGAAGAGTTGTTGCCAGTGATAATAATATTGTCAACATAGAGGAGCAAATATATGATATTGGAGGGCTTGTGGAAAACAAATAGCGAAGTGTCAGCCGGACTACAATAAAATCAAAGCTGAATAAGGAAGGAGTTGAAGCGCTGGAACTAAGCACAAGGTGCTTGCTTTAGACCATAAAGAGCTTTTTTCAACTGATAGACATGATTAGGAAAGTGATGATCAATATATCCTAGAGGCTGCTCCATGTAGACATAAGAGTGCCATTTAGAAATGCATTCTTAGCATCAAGTTGGCGAAGAGGCCATTTGTTAGTCTCAGCAATAGATAGTACAACGCGAACAGTGGAAGCCTTAATAACAGGACTAAAGGTATCATTGTAGTCGAGACCAGGCACCTGTGTATAGCCCTTGGCAACAAGACGAGCTTTGAAATGCTCGATGGATCCATCAGACAAATATTTGGTTCTGAACACCCATTTGGAGCCCACAATGTTGGTGTTAGGAGGCCTAGGAACCAAAATCCAGGTGTGGTTATTTTGTAAGGCTTGCATTTTTTCATCCATGGGAGCAAGCTAGGCAGGATTCTTTGTAGCAGATTTGAAACTTTTAGGCTCAGTAGAAGCAAGAAGAGCACAAAGAAGACTAGAGGAGCCCAAGATGTCAATGTTTGTCAGATAGCGCATTTTGAAAATACTAGCCTTGGCCGTGTGATCATAGGGTGAGAGCCTAATGGAGATGCTAGAACTGGAGTGAGATCGTGAACTTAAGGAGCGGTATTAGACTCAACATAAGATGATCTAGGGACTAAGTGTACCAAAGTAGAACCTGCATTAGAATCAGTAGCCTGCATAGACTCATCCACTGGATCAGTACAAATAATACAGGGATCTGATCAGGATGTACTAATAGAAGGAGAATGATGCTTAGGGAGAGATGGATTTGTATAGGATCAGCTGGGCTCCAAAAAAATTGAAGATTGGAGAGGTGAGATAGGTTGAGCATGAGAGGTTCCAAAAGAAGGAAAGTGATGTTCATCAAACTGTGCATGTTGAGTGATGCATAGTCTAGAGGTTGTGGGGTCGAGGCAACGAAACCCTTTATAGGAAAGACTATAGCCCAAAAAAATGCATGGGATGCTGTGAAGGGAAAATTTGTCAAACATGAAATCTCGCAAACAAAGATAAACACGACAACCAAAGGGATGCAAATTTTCATACTTCGGAGGTGAACCATAAAGAAGTTCAAAGGCGACTTACTTCCAAGAAGTGGTGTGGGCAAGCGATTGATGATGTAGACTGTAGTGCTGAAGGCGTCAACCCAAAAATGAGGAGAGAGATGAGAGTGAAAAAGGAGAGCAAGGCCAGTCTCAGTCACATGAAAATGTTTCCTTTTGGCACGACCACTTTGAGCAGGTGTGTATGGGCAAGATAGTTGATGATGGATGCCAGAGTTACGGAGGTATGACTGGAAACGATTGCTAGTAAATTCTCCACCGCCATCACTTCGTAAAGTTTTATGCGTGTAGAATACTAAATTTCCACCAATTTTTGAAATTGAAGAAAAATATTGTAAAAATCAAATTTTGAACGCAAAGGATATAGCCAAGTGAAACGAGAAAAATCATCAACAAAGAAAACATAGTATACAAAATTTGAAGTGGATTTGATGGGAGATGAGGCCATTATGTCACATTGAATTAAATCCAACACATTAGATGATCATTTTTCATTACGCAAATAAGGCAAATGATGATTTTTTTGCAATCTGACATGTGTTACAAAGTGTTGGAGAAGGCAATAAAGATGTAAGATAAAGATGACATTTTCATTTAAAAGAGAAATAATGGAATGATTTACATGTCCAAGGCGAGAATGCCATAAATCATACGAGGCATGCAATGACTTATTAGTAAGAATAGAAATAAAGGTGGGGTTTCCATGTTCCAGCACATATAATCCATCATCTCATTTACCGGCTGCCACCACCTCTCTTGTGTGACGATTCTAAACAGTAAAAGAATTATTAGTGAAGTGACAGACAAAGGAAAATAAGAAGTTAATTTACTAATGGATAAAAGATTTTTGGTTAAATGAGGAACAACTAAAACATCAAGTAAATGAAAATTTTGATTGGAAGAGACAGTACCGGTGTGTGTTATAGGTATGGAAGCACCATTTCCTACAATTACACAATCCTTACTGGTATAATTACTTGAGTGATCCAGGATAGATGGATTGGTGCTCATGTAACCGAAGCCCCAGTGTCCAAATACCAATCTGAGGCCTCATTGTCAGATATGGAGCATGATTTATTGAAAGCTTCAACGAGATGAGCATAGTTGTCTCGTTGAGAATACCTCTGGTCATAATGGTCAGTGTAGTGTCTTTCGGTCCAACAAATCTGATATCGCGGGGTGCAACGTCCTTGGCCAAAGAAGTTTCATCCATTACCATGATTGGAGTAAGCCTGATTGTTGTTGCGTCTGCAACTGGTGCGGGAGAGGTGGCCCTTGTGACTCACACGATTGAAAGAGTGATTCGTTGTAGTGAACGCTGCTGTAGGTGGGCTTACAGAATCAAGAGATTTTTGGAAATGTTCAAAGCTTTCAACTTTGGACATGAGGTCAGTGAAGCATGGGAGAGGAGTGACTGCCATCTGTGCAATTGAGAATGACGAGAAATCAGGGCCAAGACCTTGAAGAAACTAATGGACTTTGTCCGTCTCATCAAGTGGTCGTCCAATGGCATGTAGCCGGTCACAAAGTGCCTTAGAGGCACGAGAATACTCGGAGACAGAATGTGTTCCATGCCTCATCAATTGGAGATCATCTTTGAGCTGAATCTCGCGAGCTTTGGAGCAGTGGCTGAATGTGTTTTCCAAGGCAACCTTGACCTCGTGTGAGGTGGAGTGGTTGATGACCTCGGCCATGGCCTCCTCGGTGAGGGAGGAGAGGAGTAGCCTGAGAAGCTTCTGATCGGTTGTTTTCCAGTCTAAGTATTTGGTGTTTGGTGTTTTGGAGGTGGGTGGGTCAAATCTTGGTGGAGGCTCATGGGTTCCATTTACATGACCGGGCAATGCTTGACTCTCAAGAAGGGGAAGCAATTGAATTTTCCACATGAGGTAGTTTGAGGAGGAGAGTTTAATTGTTACAATGGGGATCATGGTGTTGAAAGAGAAGAGGGTGGATTCGGCAGCTATGATGAGATTGAAGGATCAATGGACGTTAATCCAAGAATGGCTCTGATACCATGAAAATTCTTGAAGAATAAATCACCACAATGCTCTTAGTGATGGTGAGTATGTCTAGTTATATAGATGTACAAGGTGCTTACAAATCATTCAAGAATATTTCCAGCTTAATTACAATGAAATTGACGGAAAGAATATCCCATAATTGAGCTAGATTAAAATATAATTAGGCTAGAATAGTGGGGTCAAATATATTACAGGAATTATGCCTTGGATTGGGCCAAAGTATCCTCAACAAAAAGTACCTTTTCTGTGAACGTTGCATCTTAGGCAAACATCGTAGACTCCACTTTAATAATGGAAAACATAAGACTACTTCCGTTTTTTAGTATATTCCTTCATCTACTGTCACTCAATGGGGAAATAAATATTTTTTATCTTTAATTGATGAATTTTTGAGAAAAATATCGATTTTTTTATTAAAGTAAAAATCTCAAACCTTTCAAAAGTTTAAAACTTGAAAAACTTTGATTGAAAATTAGATTGAAAAGAAAATTAAAATCCTCAGAATTGATAATGACTTAGAATTTTACAATACTGAATTTGACATGAGTTGTAAATAAAATGGAATTCTAAGATATAAACTACCCTTTATTCTCCATAGAAAAATTGAGTAACTGAAAGAATGAATAGAACAATTCTGAATATGGCGAAGGAATATGATGATTTGTTCTGGAGCCCTCAAAGTATTGGTCAAAAAAGATCTTCAGTGACCAAAAACCATGGTTGCTAGTTGGTCACTAATTCACTGTAAATGAATGTCTTTATTGGCCAACTTATAATTGGTTGCTAACTCTAGAACATTCAGTAACCTAACTTTGGTCGGTAAAGGACTTGGTTTGGCGGCTAATATTTGTAAAAAATTAGTAGATTTGCACCCTTTTGCAATTGAACTATGGTCGGTAAAAAGCATCAATTAAAACTATTGACAATTTTTAGAACCCAATATTTGATCACTGAAGGTACACCATTAATGACTATATATTAGGGTTGGTAACGGGACGGGTTAGGGGTGGGGAGGGGTCCCCACCCTGTTGGGCATTTTCTTGTCCCGTACCTGCCCTGTTGCTAGTTTGAGGAAGGGCGGGACGAGTTTGGGTGATTGTCCTGTTTACATATCTGTTTATTTTTTGATAATTTATTTTATTGCCCCCATTTATTTAGGTGAGGCAATAATATAATAATTAAAATTTTTAATTAGGTAATTTATTTTTAAAAGTTAAATTATACGAATATATTTCGTAAACTCAAGCTTTTATTATTTATCATAATCTTTAGATAATCTTAGTTGTCATATTCTATTAGAATTAATGAAATTTCATGAAGTTTTTCCGTTTAAATTATTGAATTCTTTATAAAAATAAAAAAACTAAACGGGGCGGGCAGGGCCCTGTTACCCTTACCTGCCTCGGGGGGAATTCCCCACTCCATACCCGATCGATTAAGCAGATAATCACCACCACGTTCG